>NW_010200370.1:5298-33814 GCF_000695765.1 Mesitornis unicolor | reverse complement strand
GAAAGATGAAGACTGTCAGGAGAGCACTCCTAAAAGGACAATACATTGTCATCATGTCTTGTGATTATTATGCTACTTAATAAGCAAGAGTGTCCTTTTCAGGTAAACCGGGCTGGTTCTCGTAGGTTTTCAGGACAGCTTTATAAATTTTCTTGGCTCTAGCCTAGTAGGCAGCTTTCCCAAAATACCACAGTTGTAGCAGAAAGGATATTACACTCATTAAAGTTGATTTCTTCCAGAGTTGCTTTATGCTATATACTATATTCTGTATTCTACTTAAGGCTAATTTGCGACATTTCAGTAAAAGCTTTTTCTGAAAGCAGATACTGAGACATGAAATTTTTACAAAAATATCACATTTTTAGATCTAGGATAAATTTTATAGCCAAAATGAGAGACCTAACATTGAAATTATGCTGTTCTTCTGGGGAATGTAAGCCCTAAATTCAAGGCCACACTCTCCATCTTTTCTTTTTCAGTAACTAAGGAGACCAGTTCCACCATTCTGACAACGAAGAAAGATAATATCGTCTTGGTTGAAAAAATGCACTATTTATTTAAAAAATAAAATTGGCTTGTTTCTGAAGTTATTCATGCAAATAGCTGCAAAGAGAACACAACTATCTAGCAGTAATGATATACACAGTGTTCTAGCCAATTTCTGAGCTTATCAGGGTGTGAAATGTAATGTATGGTGGTTGTTTTTCAGCTTACATTAAGCAAATACCAACTGTGAAGAGATATGGCTACATTTCATGTATCAAAATTCCCAGATCTTGTTTGTGTGCTGGAGTGCTACTCTGTTCTTTTTTTTCAGGTTGTATCAGCTTATGTAGTAAAAAATTACTACGTTTTCCCACAGACCTTCCTCCAAATAAAGACATTCAGAGCATCCCAGTGATCCTTTAGACTGTTACACAAGAACAGATTCCCTAAGAGAGTATCTTCAAAACAAAACCTATTTATTGGCAAGCATAGTAGGTTGTCTTCTCCTAAGCCCTGAACAATCACCAGCAATGATAATCCATAACCTAGAGAGTGAAGTGTAGGAACCTGTCTTCAAAAACAATCCCAGTTAGGAGAGTTAGAAAAAGATATTCCTCTAGGCAGAAACCTGAGGGACTTGTGGCAAAATTGTGTGTAGGAACCACAGCTTACACCTGAAAGATCTATACCAGGGTTCCTTCATCAGCAGAAGTAAAACAGGCTGATATGGAAAGCACAGAGCACACTGTAACTAACAAGCCTATAGGAGAAGTAAACCCAAGTATTTTCAGTCTTAGAAAGTCACTAGGTCACTCTACGTAATTTTCAACTGGGCACATGCACAGGCTGGCAAAGTCCCCTACTCATCCAATCCTTCTTGATTTATTTCCACACAGTCTGTAATTCTATATTAGCCTTTCATGGTAGTAATAGGCACTTTCTGTTTATAGCTAGTGATGCTTTAATGCTGTGTGTGTATATAAGTTCCTCTCACCTTTATAATTTTTAAAGGAAGTTTAATTCCAACAGAAATTATTACTGCAATAAAAAAGTAAGAGATGATTGTATTTATGGGCATATCAGTTGCAAGTTCTTCATGGATTAATTAAGAAAAATATTTAAAAGAATGGCAAGAAACAAAGAAATAAGATTATATTTTAATTATTTCTATAGAAAACAGAAGCAGTATAGACTAGTATTTCTGAAAGTGCCACTGGTTTATGCATCATTGCAGTTAATAACTTATACTAGGTATTAAATCTGTCACATTCCTTTGACTTAGAGGAGAATTGAAGAATTTACAGCCAGAGACCCAAATCTGACCTAGCAATCTGAAAGCACAACAGAGATATGAATCCAATTATTCTCTGTCCAAACACCGACACACATACCTTGTATCAGAAAGACATCTGACCAAGTCATATTTAATATCAGACTGAAATGATTACAGAAATGAGAGCATGAGGATTATTAAACACTCATTTGCTGAAGAGACTTCACTCAAGAAAAGAGACCATCAACTGGCTTTAGTTGATAATGTTAAAAATCTCTTCAAAGAACAATAAATTTGGTCTGCTCTTATTTCCCACATTCCATGCCCTCACATTTTTAAAACCACCTGTTTTTGAAACTTCATTTTAAAAAAACCCTGCCTCATCTTCACAGATATCTTTGTGACAGAAGCAATATTAACAACCTATTAGTAAGATCCACAGCAATACTCCCAAGTTCAGACATTTTTTTTCCTAAATGTAGCAGATAGAATTGTGAAAATTGTATTAAAAAATTGTATAAAAAATGTGAACGCACAACTGTGGAAATCTCTTTTTGGACTGTTTTTTTCAAAAGAATCACAGAACATCTTTTCTTCCGGTCTCCTGCTGGGTTATCCTCAATTTTGTTCATTGCAAGAATGGCTTAGATATTATAAAATACTGAGAGCCAATGGCTTCTCTTGAAGAAGTTAAAACATCAAACAAGGAATGAAAAGCTTTCCTGCATCACTGTACCAAGAAGTGACATGAGATGTATGTGAAGTGACAGCAAGACAGGGGAATAACCTACCAAGCATGCTTGTGGTCATCGGAGACCCTGTGTTCAAGCAAGCAGGAAGACAAGGAACCAGAGGAGTGTGATAGAGAAGTACAAGAGTGGCTCAGGAAGCCTGGTAGAGGCTTTTGAAGGTATAAGCTCACTCTCCAACCTTTTTCTCAGGTGAGATTTTCCATTCAAGAAGATGGAAAAGCTCTCGTAACCATAAACACGGGGTCAGGCCCTCATCTTCTTTCCAAACAGTGGTGAGAGATAGGGCCGTGGCAGTAGCAGGGAGTATCTCCTCCCACCGCATACTTGCTGGATAGATCCCAAGCCATTATCTCGTCCCCCAGGCCATCCACACCATCCATCAGCCATTATCTCCCTGTGGGCCCAGCACTGCCTTGCGCTCCAGATGATGCTGCTGTGCAGGGAAGCCAGGGCTCTGGGTCAGCAGTGCCATGCAGGACACTGGAGGAAGGCAGCTGTGGGGCTGCTTCTCATGGCACTGTCCTCATGGTTTGAACTGGCTGAAATGCCAGTGCCCAGGCATGTAACAAACCCCCTGAGAAGGGATAGAAGCTGAAGATTTATGACATGTTTCAATCACATTTAGTTTCAATTTCTTTGAAATTCAGACGGGCGTATCTAATCTATTAGGATGTCTGCACATTTTCCCCCAGCAGCCAGATGCTTGCAGACTAGTACAGAATCTTGTGTCAGAGCAGGGATGTTAAAAGCATTAAGGATGCCAGCCTTCTCAGTGTCTTCATGGGCTGATATTACAGTATCTCCTTATAAGAGCTTTGTTGCAGCACCAGGGATGGAGCAGTTTTCTCTGCAGACATTCAGATCATATCGCTTATCAGAGACATAGAGTGAAAAATTCTTGGTACTGCTCAAACAGGGAAAACATCCTGGGAAGAGGCTGTGCCTTTCAGATTTCAGACTCAACTCTGCAACCTTCTGCTCTAGTCAATAGCTACATGAGTGTGGTTTAAATCCTTAGAGGAGCAGCTCTTAGATTACATGAAAGCAGGAAGAAGATGACTAAATATGGTGGCTAAATGTCCAGTTTGATTTCCAGGAGAGGAAAAAGGAGAGGGAAGATCAGCCAAAATAACAGCCAAGGGTTTTACTATCCATGGCTGGGAACAAGACATTTCAGCTGCCAGGTATGACCATAAGGGAAGAAGTTGAGTGTCAGGTGTCGAGTGTGTGCATGCAGAATATTAATCACTTGGTTTCCAATATATTAATGTCTACTCAAGTGCAATGCAAACAAGTCAGGTAGCATTTTACACCTTCTGACTCCTGGTAAAAATGATGGAAATATATACAGAACAATGAAGGATTAGGTCCTTAAAAGTGTACATCATTCTTCATGACTGCTTAATTATAATTGGCTTTCATTTTCAGTGTAAAAACTCGTTCTTCTGATACTTACTTAGACTCCCTGATGGGATTCCTGATAATAGTCAGTAAGGCAAACTAAAACCATTTGAGTCAGAGCTTCCTGGAACACAGCTCCTAAAGAAAACATTTTTTAAGGTCAAGAGATGCTACTTGCATTGGATACACCCAGAGAATTAAATCAGAGTGACAGGATTTTCCCAAAGGATCTCAGTGATCTAATATTTGCCAGTGTTAGTTCATCGTGTCCATTACCTGTTTGCTGAAGAAAGTGCTAATCTTTGTTAGGAAATGCCAGCTCAGTAAGGAGGGCTATGAGGAGACCCTGACTGTGTCAGAGCTCCTTGCCTCTTTACTCCATAGGCAAGAACAGCATATCTCCTGCATCTTACAATTGAATGCTGCTGGCTTACTCTCTAATTCATTTATTTGCCATTAACACAGAACATACACACTTACCCTGCTCCCAGTTTCCTGGGCAGATCATGGTACCCTCTTCCTGCCCAGGCTACTCTAGCTGTATACTACTCCAGCTTACACTGCCCTCTCTGTAACACAGGTATTCACTGGCCGATGCTGGCATGTGTGTGAAAATTTGCCCAGTGTCAATACCAGCGACCAGAGGTAAGGTCTTTTGAGTCTTCATCCCAAGTCTAAATTTTCCGCTTTATAAGGACTGCATTTTTACCTGGTATGATATACTCTCTGCTGTAAGTATAGCAAAAATCCTCTGACATAAAAATTTTCCTAAGAATTAAACACTAAAAAGTTGTAAAATAATACTTTACCTCGTCATCTAATTGAGTCTGATTATTATTTAAAGTATCTGACATGCCATTAGAAATCAGTACTATTGGCTTTTTTCACTTATTTCAAAAATCCCTGTGTTTTCCCAAAAGGATGCATAGTCCTCAGTTAATTTTCTTAAATACTTGTTCATAATATTCTTTTGAAAATATGGAATTTCATTTTCCTTGTTGTATTTAATGACCTACCTGTCTAATAATGACAGAAATCTTGAATTAGCAAGTCAGTAGTCCAAGCTAGAACATTTTTCCATTTAATAAACAGTTTAATTTCTGAATGCTACCATATGAATTTCATTTGTTTTAAAATTAACAGAAAAAGCTCTCTATGAGCTAAGGGAAAAGTGCAACTTTAAATTATCAACTTACTTTCTAAGTGAAAGAGAATATGATTCTGTCACAGGAAAATGTTGCGTAGTAATATTGAGTAGTTTACATGACACAATCTCAAAACACACGGTTGTTGAGAATAGTAAAACTCACTATGGAGTAAAATTGCTTAAAATTATTTTTCTGAGAAGAAGACAAAAGATGTATGAAAGTAGCATAATTCTAGTAATTTGCAAGCAATAGTCATTTGACCCTAACACATTGCTGTATGCTGAGCAGGCAGTGAAATATTTTGTGTAGACAATATATGGATCAGTGCTAAACAATTTAATGCAAACAAGAAGGCAAATGTAGAGAGTACCTGTAGACTTTTGTCACCTAGAAGGCTGCTGAGATTTGTATGATGTGGGATTAGGCTGGTCTAATTTGGAAGAACAGAGTATCTAGACACAGCATATCTATAGTGAGGAGGAAACATCTATCTGATTAAACAGATGCATTACAGCTGGTTTTTTGCAACTTGCACACTGGAGATATCATGGGGAAAATTCTTGGCCAAGAAAAGAGGCATGTTGATACTTTCTTCTCTTCCTTTTGCTGACACAATCCTTATGAAAGCCTGTTACATCAGTTCGAGAAGAGAACATGTGAACAGCCTGCATCTTAATAGGAGCAATGTGTTTCACTAAATTGCTAGTGCTAATAAGAACTAATAGCAATAAATGAACTTATGAAAACATTTAAGAGCAAGAAGAAGAATAAGGAGCATAGCTGTCAGTCTTGTATGATAAAGCCCGAGCTGTTTAATATTTTGATTCACTTCCACAGATGAGCTTGAGAGAGAAACAGATTTAGATTATGATTTTCAAAGTTCCTTAAGAAAAAGCTGATGACAGCGTGATATACTTTTATTTGTGAGTTTACTGATAACATACTATGAATGAAAAAAAGTAGAAATAACTTCACTGTGTGCAGCTCAACCCTGACTGTGTCTGTATACTCAGATTTTTTTGCCTTTACTACCTGTGCTAACAAGGTGAGTTATTCTCTGCTGCTGGTTGTTTTCTGCATTTGGGATCAACAACGACTTTAGATTGAAGAGATCTCTCTGGATTTCACTTTTCTATGCAAATACATATTCAAAGTATTGCTAGGATTACCATTGTCATGCGTACGCAGAGTCTGTAGTCAGATGCTGCTACTTCCACATGCTGACACAGATACAAGAAAGGTTTGTGGGGTGATGAGCCATCTCCATATATGCCCTGCAGTCCATATATAAAATGGAGATAGGTGTTGTAGGAAAAAACATTGAAAGACATCCAGATGGCAAAGAGATCTCAGTCCAGACTCTTCCAACATTTAGGATAATGGACTGAGAATGAGGATATAAGGTGTCAGAGGGCAAGTTATCTTCTCTGTCATCTCCTGTCAGTGCTGTATGCTGAAGACAGCAGTGCTTAGCAAAATGTATGGTCTGCATAGCATCTGTTATTAAGTAATGGTTTCTTACAACACACTATATACATGATTTACTATAAAAGAGAGAGGAATTAATAGATGCAACTAAAGGCTCAAGCAGCAATTTGCCTTTTGACCATTGCAACCTGGCCAGATCCTCAAGATAAGCCTCTGCAAAAGTTAATCTCATTCCAGGTATTAATGGTATATTTAATATATTAATTAATGGTATAATTAATATATTAATTAATGGTATAATTAATCTAACTGAGGATCAGACCGCAGTTATAACACTGGTCAGAAGGAAATTATGTCAGGAGCAGACAGAAAGTAGGAAATAGTAAAACAGAGGCTTTATAAAAGTCCAGTTTGTAATTTTTAAGATTTTTATTTTAATTTCGGATTTAAACAAAACAGTTACTTTTTGTTTGAGCTTTGGGAACATTGCCTAAGCTTGGTTTTTCTTCACTTATTGCAAAGTCTCTTCTCAAAAGAATACTGAAACAATACTCATGTAAATTAATGAGACTAAAATTACTATAAAATCTATACAAAAATAAGAATTACTGAAGTTGGTCATTGAATCATTATATTTGGTTGACTGAAATACTTTAACAAAATTATGGAAAGGCAGATGCTTCTACTCAGATACTCAACAGAGTCCTTGCTGTCAGAAGAGTGAATAGTGTCAGAGACCTTTCATTAGCAATTCTTAAAAAAATAAATCCCAAGTCAGCCCAATCTCTATGCTTCAAATGTCTGGGAATGAAACACACAGTCTCCCTGTATAGATTTTCCTATGTTCATTTTAGCTTTGCAGGAAACCTCTGACCAGCTCACAGGCAGCCAGCACCACTGTGTGGAAGCTGCAATGCTGTGGGAATTGCAGGCAGCATCCTGTTTCCTGGTCTGGGTGGCTGCAAGAAAAGGAGAGGGAATAGCTCTCTGTTATCCCTGGGAAATGCAGGATAACAAACATAGCCCATGGCCCAGGGTTTAATGCTGTGACAGTAAGAAGCACTGGTCTCTGACCTGTGACAAGCATTGCAAGGATGGAGCAGAAATGCTGTGCTGGCACTGTCAGGCAGCGTCTGACCTGCAGCTCAAGGACTCCTTGAGCAGAAGAACAGGTCAGACTGGCGCCTGAGCAACTCCAGGAAGGAGTCACTGACCATCAGGGTCAAGGATGGGATGTGGGAGCATATGCAAGATAAGGAGATTATCTTGATCTATTGCTGCCTTTCATACAAGGACAAATGACAGTAGGAGATCCCCTGAGAAAAGATCAGGAATGGAAAGGGAAGATGCTCAAAATGTTCTAGAGGAAAGGATGGCATGATGAAAAAGTCAACTGCACAGATGCTTTCTCGAGAAGTGGCCCTATTTGGCAGATGGACTCACCTTGGGCCCCAAGGCACCATCTTTTGGGAATGGATGCAGCCATGGGTTGAAGTTTAGCCCAGCTAATAGGATGCTGATAAGAACTTTAGATCAAGAGGAAGCAGTTATGTATCCTCCAAATTTAGTTTTAATTCAAAAAACTCAGATATGGAAAAGCAAAACAGCAGATAAAAAAGGAGCAGAGAAAGAACGATAATAAGAAAAATGAAGACTAATATGGATAACAGCAGAGATCTTGCAGATGAAAGCATCAACAAAAGGGCTGGATGTAATTCATTGAAGAATTTGAGCGTGGCCAGAGAGAAATAATTAAAATGTTTTTATACTGGTGCAAGAAGCTCAGACAGCATGCTGCAAGAACAACCGTTACCAGTGCAAGAAATGAAACCAAATATAATAGGAATAATAGAAAAGGACTGGACTAATAATCATGCTTGCAATACTTAAGGGGGTGCTCTGCTTGAGGAAGAATGAAATAAATAATGATAAAGGCTGGAGGAGGCAGTAGCCTATAAAGTTTTAGAAATGGTACTCTCAGATTTATGCTCTCCATGGCACCATTTCTTATATCTTTAGGACTGTTTAGTCTATCAAAATGAAAGCCAAGAGTAGGAAAGACTATTCTATAAATACAGCTAGGTATGAATACCTGTGAGGGTAAAGAGCCTCTATCTTGTAGACTTAAATTACTTGACTTTTGAGAAAATCACAGAAAGAGGCAGACACACTATAATCAGACGCTTCCCTACTAGAAAAAAAATCACCTGCTAAAGAGGGGATTAGGATAGGGACCAACCTAATACCACAGGCAATAGCAATAGAGGAAAAACCTGCTGTGAAGTATTTCATTTTTGTGATTCTTTAACAATTTACAGAAGAAATGTAACACAATAGAAGTTTGGCTCTCTTTTGGGAGTCATAAATAAAATAGACCTGTAATCAAAGGACAGAAGAAGAAAGACTTTGCAGATATTTAATTCTTGTTTATGCTCACTTCCATAATTTATGGCTCAAATGTAAACGTGGAAGGTTGCAGCATACAATAATTCAAACTCTTATATGTTCTCCTGCTGCACCCTGCCTGCTAAGCATTTCCAAAGCCTGAACCTGATTCCTTAATTTACTCCTTTCTACCCAGTGATTAAAGAAAGGTTTGAAAAGTCTTCAGAAAAAAAGGGGTGAGTTATCTCTAGGATTTGTTACTACAGTCCATTCATCTGTGATCAATACTGTGTAGCTGCCTGGGTCTCCTCCATGGTCTCCCAAGAACCTGCACTTCAGCTGAGGGAGCTGCCAGAAAGTGGCTTTCGCACAGGCACGCAGACAGGTTTGTTTTCTTCGTGCTTGATGTAGAGATCTTCAAAGTGTCTAAAAAATTAGGACAAAATATTGTTACTAGATAAACTGTTAGTACATAATAAAATATTAACCAGTAAATTCTGTCAAACACAATTTACACTTAAGTAGTAAATCTGTCCACTTTATTGATATCCCTCGTCAGAACCAGACTCAGGAGCAATAAATATACTGAGAGAATGACAAGATTTGCAGCAATAAACCATGAAAGACCCACTGGATTATTTATCTCTAAATTCAGGTTGAATCCTGTAGATTGCATAGACGACTGGACTGTAAATTGTCTCCAGGGTATTCCCTCATCCTTTTTGCACATGGTAGAAAAAGGGCAGGCTGGGGAGAGAACTGAAGCCTGAGGGATCTGCTTTGCTTCCCTTGTCTCAAGCCACAGCATACTCAGCCTTGGCCCAGTCTGAAAATAGCTGATCCCCAGTCTGTGGGATCAGCTGCCAATCAAAAGTTTTCTGAACAGACTTTCATTTCAGTCTACTGCCAAACAAATACAACCTTTACAGCAGGAGACTTGTCAGATGCATCACATCTGCTGTCTTTAGACCTTTGCAGATAAAACTGCTTTTCTCTCCAAATCTAGACATTCTCTGTGGTGGCACTGTGACAGGTCCAGCCGCGTGGCACAAGTGCTACAAGGGCATGAGAGCTCTGTGGACAGGGAGCCTAGGATGTGTATTTTCTTCATTTCATTTTATGCCATAGAGCAGTGTAAGCCCTGCATATCTCCTTACCTATTACTTAGGTGTTCATACCTTATTGATATCACCTCCTAGGCAAAGATGTCACCTCTGACACATCTGGCAACTCACTTCAGATGAGTTGTGCTGAAAAAATATTTTCTCAGGGTTACTTAAAAATTTTCCTCCCAGTGTTACATGCCTCAGCTGCTCACTGGCTTTGCTGTGCCCCTGAGGCAGATGAAGCAGCTGTGAAAAAAGAGAAAATAGCATTTAGTGGTTATATTTGTTGGGTGCCTGGCAGTCAGCTGAGACCAAAGTAGCATTGTGACACCTGTGGTTAAGAAAAAAGATAGAGTAGCTTAAAACAAGGAGCCTTGTTTTAAAATGCAGAATAGGCCAGCATCTCCAGGGTCCAGCCGTAAGAAGTAGCTGAATGCCAGCTATTGAGTGCATCTCAGCCACACCGGTACATGCAGGGTATGTTGTGTGATCACCATATCTACGCTCTTTTCTTGGTCCTTGCTATACTCTTATTATTCTAGCTTACACATCCATGACTTTCATCCTTGGTGGTTAATGTCACCAAGAGACTGCTGCGTGACATGCTCTCTTCAGAGACCACATTTTACATAGTACCTCTGGACTCTTCCAGATGGTGAATACCACAGCCAGGTTTAGGAAACAATTTAGCTTGATATAATTCAAGTTGTGTAATGACACTGTTACGTTATCATGAAAGTTGAGACTTTTGCAGATTAGGATATGGCAGAAATAAGATATATAATGTGACTGACTACCTTCCTTTTCTTCTGTGACAGAAAAACATCAAAAGAACTTTGCTATACAGTACATCTTTAGTCCACTTGGAAATATCTGAGGTTTTTTAGGGTAGACCAGCAATTATTCTTTTTTACAGAACCATAGGTGCTGCTGTGGTATGTTGCACCCCTAGAAAGTATAAAGCATTCTCTTTCTGATGGCCACTTAACTGCTCCCATGCCAGTGATTCAGAACTCAGGAGCACTGCAGTGACAGCAACCATTACAACTTTCAGGAGGGTTCTTCAGCTCACCTCTGTGGAAGGATTGTCTTCAGATTTTCCTACAGAGCTACCATAAGCTGCATAATCACAGACAGCCAATGGCAATGTTATGAGGGAATTTATGGAACTTAGCTAAAATCTCAAGACTGAGTACTTAAAAGGTTAATCTGCACATATGAATTTATTCGAAGACGATATGCACCTCTGCATTAAAAAACTATTTGCATTCCTTCAAATCCCTACTTTGGTCTTCATGAAGCCCTAATGTGTTGCAGCACTATGGTAGTTGAATTCAAATATAAGGAATGTAATAGTTTTTGTAAATATGACCCCATTTTTTTGCCTAACTGTATGAATCAAGAAGGTGATAATTTAACTTTCCTAAAACTTGGTGTGAGATTCTGTGCTTTTAATCTTGACTAGTGCTGTCCACAGAAGGCTATGTGTGTTAGAAAAATAATAGAGACAAATGTCAGAAGCTCCACAGTTTAGTTCAAGTGTTTATCTGTGGTTCATGTAACCTGAACTATCAGAGATTCCTGAAGCATCAAAATTTTGTCCAGAACAGAGAGCAGAAGTGCAAAAATCTTGAAGAGGTATCAAAAAACCTCATTACTTCTGCATTGTGGTTTCTAGCTTGACATTTGAAGAAACTGATTTTTCTGGAATGTTTCAGAAACCTATTTTCTAGGACTGAGTGACGATCCATGGCAGTGGGACTAGTGTGTGTGTGAATTTGACAATCAGATACACTATCCCAATGGTAAATTCCCTGTTCTCTGTACACACAGCTGCAGAAAAGTTTAAGCATCCCAAATGAAAATACCTTCATAGCTAAATCAGGACTCGAAATCAGCATTGGAGACCTGTACATACAGTATATGTTTGGTCATGTTTATTACTGTGGATACGAAAGAAAGAAAAGTAGCTCCTAATAGTTTAGATTTTGCTCGTGGTGTCACAGGGACTGATTCTGGGACCCATGCATCAACATTCACTATAACTGCAGTTACTGAGAGGGAGAACATAAGCAAGGAAAAGCAGAGACTTTAGCTCTTTCTTAGACTTTGGCCACTCAATGCTGGTCACCTCACTTTCCACTTGCATCTTTACAGCAGATATAAATGTTGCTAATTACCTGAAGAAAATTATTACTAGATTATTGGTTTTATTCAACTGCAGCGAGATTCTTAGATGTAGAGAGAGCAGTAGAGGAACACAGTGAAAAGGAGACTGCTTCAAAAACTGCTGTGCTGATGCACAAGTCCTGCTATAACTGCCCTTCCCATGCTTAACCAGCAGCCATGCCTGAACCCACATAAGAGGCCAGATATATGCTAATAAATTCATTGGGGTCAGCTAGGACCAAATTGCATAGAACAGCCAATGACTGTACTGATAAACTCTCTTTAAGTCCAAAGCAAGCTGGCAGTGCATGAACTGCCTGTTGGGAGCAGTCCCAGCAGTACTCTATGTGCTTTGGAGGGGGCTGGCTGGCACAGGCCCACACAGTGCCAGCGATTTTTAGCTGATTAGTATGACAGGTAATTGGGCTCCAGTGCTAGAGGATATTTCCCATATGCTGTTCATATAACCAGCTAGGATTGTTAAGGAAGCAGATAGCTTTCAAGGCATGTGTTTATTGTGGGACATCTAATACAGGAAGTAGGAATTCCTATTTTGTTCCATTCATTAGCTACAAATTTTAAAGTTTGATTAGAAGGAGGCAAATAGTTTCCAAGTGTATTTCAGCTACTTGCAGTAAACTGAAACAAGAAGAAACACCAAGATACATCCATAGTGCCGTACCTAGCTAAGCTAAAGTGCTATTGTTCTTAAAAGTACCATCTACAGTAGGGATGTCAACTGCAAATAACAAACAAACCCGAAGATACTACATTGTGAATTATTTTACAAGTCCAGTAACAGACTTGTTCTGCCTTTTCTATTTGTCTTTTCACAAAGGATATTTTTTCTGTTTTAGCCTTAGGATGGGAACAGACTCTTAAATTGCTTCCAGATCCAGTGGCATCGACCATCTTAGCAAATTTAAACCAATGATGCCAAAGATATGCAATAAATATCTACAAATCAATACTGATGTGTAAATCTATAAGGCTAAAATTTGTTCTTAAACATTTCTCCATTTTGACATTAATTTTAATGTCTGACTTTAAAACTGATATGTGTTTATGAGGATCAAATAATTTATTTTTGAAACTGACCTATAGTTTGTGTCCTGTATACGAATAAAATAATTAATCTCTGTGTACACACCAAAGCAAAGAATATAACTTTATGTATGATATGTTTTCAATTGTTAGTGTACTAAAGACAAAATAAAAATGCTTGGGAGAGTACAACAGGGAGATACTTCCAAATTATAAGATATTAATGCAAGCATTTTTAATGTCATTCTTTGTCTTTCTCAAAATTGGAGATGCATGCGCTTTTAATTTTCTTCATAGACATAAAATATCATCACTTCTTTTCTGAAGAACCCAGTTTGTCTATTGGCTTCAAATGTCCTGCATGAATCACATCATCACAGAAGAGCTCAGATTGAAAGAGACCTTTGGAGGTCATCTGGTCCAACTCTCCTGCTCCAGCAGAGCCACCTAGATCCGGTTTCCCAGGGCCTTGTCCAGATGAGTTTTGAATATCTCCATGTGTGGAAACTTCATCACCTCCCTGGGCAACCTATGCCAGTGGTCAGTCACTCTCACAGTGAAAAAGTATCCTTACATTCAGAGGGAACCTCCAGTGTTTCAGTTGATGCCCATTTCATCTAGTTCTGTTGCTGGACACCGCTGACAAAAATCTGGCTCCATCCTCCTTGCACCCTCCCTACAGGTATTTATATACGGTTGAGATCCCCCTGAACCTTCTCTTCTCCAGGCTGAGCAGTCCCAGCTCTCTCAGCTTTTCCTCACAGGGGAGATGCTCCAGTCTCTGATGCATTCATCAAGACATTCCACGTGAAAGCTTAAGGCTTTCAGACTGATCATATTAGAAACAAATAGTTCATCTGGGGCAAGTGGGGAAGATGAAAAGCGCTTCATAAAGAAAAGGTGTTGGATTCATTCAGATGCAAATTCAGACTACCCTTATAATCCAGCAAACTTCGTGTATGCTGGCATTATACCTCCCTTTAAACTATGGAAGTTACATGTTAACCATGGTTGAGGAATCATACGATTTCCAAAGAACTGAGATAGTACTGATGGGTTTGCAATGAAGAGGACCTCTCTTCCCAAAATTAAGGGCAAAAAATAATGGGATAATATAAAGTTAGGATTTGTAAATGACAGTTTTATTTTGAGGAGATAAACATCAATGAGTGAACAAGAGAGCAAAGGCGTGGAAAATGATGCAAGAACAATGCTACCCTTGTGTGCAGCATTGTTAGCTCTCATAACTGCACAGGAATGAGGGTTGGAATCCTGTTTATTTACATTTGTTTTCTGTTTGAGAGGCAGCCTAAGAAGTAAAATAAAATGAGAGCCTACTCAAATACCTGCTACATTTCCCCTTAAATTGAATTTCTCATTTTATCAGGAAACAATACTTGCACTGATGTTAGGCAGGCAGCTAAAAGGTCAGAAAGTTCCCTTGGTTGCCTTTTGTCAAGGGTTTTTGACTTATCTGTGAATAAAGATCTCCCAGGAGGAAGGCAGACCTGAATTTCCTGTCATCTTGAAGACAGCAATGAATTTGAAAATGTTACAAAAAGCATAAGGGACTTGAAGCACACCTTCAAATGCACTGCTGATGCCAATAGCTTCCCATGTAAACATGCACACAGAGTTGTTTTGGATTTGTTCTGTCAACTTTTTGTTGTGAAACAAATTGTTATACAGCTGCCCACCTTGAATACTGAATGAATCTGATGGTTTTCCGTTACTGCACTATGCCTAATCAGAACTACAGTCTCTTTGGGTTAGCTGTGGTGCTGGCACACTCCCAGCAGTGCTGTGCTGAACCACTTTCCATTTTCCTGTGACTTGCCTGACTGTCCCATCCCATCCTGCTGGCTTGCAGCCCCTTGATACTCTTTTAAAGTGCCAAGGGTTAAGACAGTCTTAACAGGTACCTGGGCAAAAAGAAAAAGCTCTCTCACTCATGAGAAGCATTAATCATTCGAGGAAGCACATAAGTTTCCCTCCAACAGACAGAGCTAGAGTTACCGCTTTTTCTTAACATCTGTGGGGAGATGCTTCTTGTTGTAGCTTTAATGGGGGACATTTTCTCGGAATAGACTTTGGTTGTTAAAGCCTCTATTAATATTTTTTCCTCACTTAGCTTAGTTAGTGAAACACAGTAAGATCTATGAACAGTAAATTTGTCACAGCATATGGGGAAAAAAAAGCCTATGGGGAAAAAAAGGCTTAAGAAGGTGAATTAATCTGTGCTTTTAAGTCCATAGACCCAGCTTGTTTTTCAGTGTTATATCATGTAGCATATAGTATGGAAAACTATTTATTTATTTCAGAAGTCCTGTATGATATCAGATTTGCAAGTAAGAAAATGAAATCCTACTGTAGTCAGAACGAGCTTACAATGTTGTCAGGTTGTTCATGAGGTTGTTACATAATGACTGCTGGTAAAATTCTCACTCTGTACTCATCTAGCTATTTACAGATACATTCTTACTGAAAACAAATTAGTACTTTAATGTAAGTACTGTCCTCCGAAGTAATTGATGTATTCAATATGAATTTCTATGGAAATATAAACAAGCAGAAATGAGAGGGTTGTCTGCTACTGAAAGACTTTGCATTCTTTGTCTATTTAAGACTTCCCTTTACCTACCGCCCCTGCTGCCCTCCACCCCCAGAAAGTGTGTTTCCAAATAGATTATTGAAACAAACTCCGCAGGAAAAATAGGCTACTCTTTGTTGTGTAGTTTGGAAGATATACAGAGGAAAGAAAACTCTAATTTAGGTAGGATTAATGGAAGTTTATCTCAGCTGAGAATATGATTATTAATATTTTAAAAACTGTTCAATATAGTGAAGAAATTGGTTTCTTTAGCATTATCATTCATTTAGAGCTCCTTTTATATCTGCTTGTGGCAATTGCAGGGAAGTGTAAGGCACTGAAATGCTGAGATGATGTCAGGATTAGATCACCAAGGAATATGGAGGTTTGCCACTTATGTTCCCTTATTTTGTAATCACATAGGTGCATAGAGATGTGTATTAAAGTAAGCTCTTTTCACACAATTATTAATAGATTTGCAAGAACTGGAGATCAAAAATATACAAGGTAAACTCTGAATTTTATGGCATTGAATTACTTTTACAAGTGACAAGCCTGATTCTTCCAGACATTCTAGAACCCTTCCTCCAGCCCTGCAGATTGCATATGGTGTTGTCACTGATATTATACTAATATTGACAGTTATATTGTGTAACTATTTACCTACAGATATTTACCTGTTCTTCATTTCCAGTTAAGACATTTTTATGTCTGGAACTTGCTTTGCAGTCATCTGCAGTTCTGAACATACAAAGAAGTTTGTATCAGAAGGAATATGGAAACAGATTCAAGCCAAGTGATTTTACATCCTGAAGCTTTTTGATTCTTTTAACTTTTTCAAAGTTAAATATGACTTTAAAGGACATTAACTTGTTGCTCTTTGATTTGTGCTGTCTGATAGACTACATACGACTGCAACTCACAGTAGTTATCTCCTGATCTTATTTTTTTGGTTACAAATAAAATGCAAAGCTCAACACATGTTAATGGAAATCCCAGAAGGGAAAAAAATAAGCAAAACTATGTAAAAGCCACAAAAGTAATTTGGTTTAATTAAATAAGGCCTAACATTTTTATTTCCCTGATGGATGCATTACCTGAATCAATAGGAATGTATGCAGACTAAGAGCAGAAGAGTACAAAACCAGTCACAATGTCTTTCCTTTTCACTGTTGTACTGAACAGCTGCAAAATGGATCATTTGGTAACACTTTCAATTAAAAATGCCAAAACCATATTTCATGTAGATCTACAATGAAAGCAAAAGCTAAATAAATACCTATTTCCTTGCAATAATCCATTACTGAAGATAACTACTGTTAGTGCTGGCTCCTACTGACACTACCAATACAGGCCTGCTTTTACTACATGGTAGATATTTTTGTTTTGGTTTGTAATACTGAGTAATTATTCAAAACATAATAAAGCAATCCAGGGCTTTTTATCTTTGAAGCCTTTAAAATATTCTGTCCTGTCATTTATTTTCCAAGGAAGAAAATATAACCAAGAGTCCACCACAGACATGTTGACCAAAATGTCCATATTCAGTGCATGCACTGCTATAGCCTCTGCTTTTCTCAGGTCAGCAGTGTGCTCACAGTGGGGTTTTCTTCTGTGGGTGCCACAGGTGTGCTTCAACCTCACAGACTTTGCTGCAGCCATCTTAGGGACATTTTCCTGTAGCACATGCAGCTGAACTTTATGATGCTTCCAAGTCATAAGCACTGTGTTTCTGCTGCTCACCTCCATGTCATTAGTTAATTTTTACAAGAGAGGAGTATGGTGTATGGCCAGAAAAAACTTGAGATGGGGCTGAGCTCCCTTGGTCAGGGGCAGTATCCATCCCTGTGAAACAGCAGCATCAACCTTCTGCCCTCCAGGGTAACAGGACCACTGACAGGCCATGCTACCAAGGAGAAAGGCACTAACTGCTGCATGCATATGTTCTCATGATTTCCAAAGATTTTGTTCCAAACAAGCCACCTGTAAAACAGTGCCAGCTGCTGTGCAATGTCCTTGTCTCCCCAAGAGACACTGCAATGAGAAGTACTCACTCATCCGTCCTCTGTGAGCCACTGTGAAAACAAACAACCCGAGACTAGAGGACGTTGTTCCTCCTTCGTAGTTCACAGGACAGTTTTGGCCATCCCACAGGCTCATTTTACCCTCCTGGCCCAACTGTGCAGGGTGAGTACCTACACCTTTACAAGAATGAGAAAATAGTTTCATAACTGCTCCCAGTTGCCCAGAAGAGTCTTCAGCCCCCTACCTGGAAATGTTCAGGAAAAAATAAGCTACAGCAACTTTGCCCAACAAAGGAATAGTACTATACATTTTCTTGGAGGCAGAACAAAAGTGTAATCTTAGCCGGCACTCATATCAGTTGTGTCTACATGGACACAGTGAAATAAGGTCCTAAAAATCATCCTGACAGTTCTGTAAACAAATAAACATTAAGATCTTATCCCATGTATAATTTTATCTGCTCAGGTGATAGATTTATTGTGTTAATATGAAACACGACTTTAAAAAATTGTGATTGCCTGTAATCTAGCCAGTCTTGATTGTATCAACATTTTGCTGTAAGGCAAAAATGTGACTCTGAAAAATGTCCTGATCTTGTGCAATCTGAAACTTACACGGGAGAGATGTTATCAAGATGTATCCAAACATTAGTTACAACTCAAGAAAAAATATAAAGAGAGAGATCTGTATGGCAACACTAAACTGCGTTCAAGGCATGGACTCTACTCCATTGACTGCTAAAAGCTGCTTTGTATGTTTAAAGAATAGTAGCTTGTACAAGACTGTGCTCTCTGCTGTGATGGAAAAAAATATTTTACACAATGATGTTTCCTCTGGCTATTTTTCCCCTCCTTCTGGTCTTTTTATAACAAAACAATTTAATTAATATTAAAAAATTACCATTACATTTAAAATTAAGGTTAAAGTTTAAAAAATAAGGTTACATTTCCAGCCATCTGCAGACAATTTCTTCTATATTAAACATTTCTGTGACTCCACTAACTTCAGTACAAAGACTCAGTTTATTTTGTTGTAAGGTGACTTTGCAAATAGCTTCTGCAGATTAGAACAAAGGTCTGAAAAGGTGGCTAATGCAGCAGCTATCATTAGAAAGGTCCAACAGTTCCATAGTTCTTAAATATAAGATTTAAATACTTGTGAAATCCTGGTAGATAAATGATGAAAGAACTTCAAAAAGATCCAGGCCACACAACGTGAAGGTAAAGAAAATATAACCATTTTTGTAAAACAGCTTTTTAAAGAGAATCTGCTCATCTAGATATTATCCTATGGCTCAATATTTCTGATTAACATAATATGTTAGCCCATTCCCTCTGGAATTGTTATTCCCTCTGGTGCTACTTAGATCAAGGTTAGGTAAATAAGCTTTTAACCCATGCTAACTCCTTTTATTTTACTTTGAATAGTTGAGACCATTCCCAAAGGCAGTGAACTTGTATGAAGTAAAAGGTGAACTTGGACAAAATGTTGGAGGGAACCATGTTTTTCCAATAGATCTCTGACTCCTTTACACACAAATTCTGAACACCAACCATTGTATTCATTGTGGTTATCCAGCCAGGTCTGTGTTGTACTGGTTTGCATAAAGGGATCAATCAAATTGCTCCAGGGGCAGCACCTTGTGAGTATGCCTATATGGTACTCAAAATTATGACTACCAAGTCTTCACCATACCTAAAGTCACATTACTTAGTCCATAGAAGGGTACTTATTACCTCTAAATTTTTAGTTTGTGGCACCTTCTTTAAACACATTATTAATATTGTCTTAAGGAATACGAAATACCAGTGTTGCTTTCTTAAATATCATTGGCTTTTGTTAACCTGAAGCAAAGGTGCCTGAGGATACTACAGGACTATTCTAACCATCTTTTGGGCAATCTCATAGGCTTCTTAAAAAGCTTTGTAAAATTCAGTTTCAAACCCTAATTTCTTCTCTGAGGGACAGTCACTAGTAAGAAATGCCTTCATCTGAGGTGCTGTTTTCAAACTGGCTAGAACTGCCAAGGTAGGACTACAACCAGCACACATCTGTTGAGAAGGCTGAAGTTTCACAATGGATTACAATGGATCATTTGATGGATCAGTTTAAGACATGAGCAGGTTAAGTGTGATCTGTGTGAAATCAGCAGGAGCACAGGGCAGGTTCTTGTGCCATTGTTGAGCATGCCACTCAAAATGCCTTCATTCCCCAAGGAAGCAGCTGTGGAAAGTGGCCTTTGCTGGTTGGCGTAACATCTTGCTCTTAGCCTTCTACTCTGGCACGCTTGTTAGCCTCTTTGTTCTCTTGGAAATTATTTTATTAGATGTGTTTTTTCTCAAGTATATGACTGTGTTCTGTTCACAATATTGCTGCCAGGGGACTACAGCAGTCACACCCCTCAGCAGGTAACATATCTCCCCAGACCTTCTCCTGCCACACTATGTCTGTGTAGGTGAGAGAGGGATGATGTGACTGTAGTTCAGGCTACAAAGCAGGGAGGGATGGTGAAAATGTTCACAGGTAGGGAGACAGTATTCACAGGGCGCACTTCTAATCTTGGCCTTCGTGTGTTGCATTAGTGAATGAATGTACTCTTCCCTTAACTGCAAGGACAAAAGCTGTCCCAGTCATTTGTCAGCTGCTCCTGGCAACTCCAACTTGCATCCTGAGCTGCTCAAAGTAGCAAGGTCATCAGTTCTTCTAGCAGTCTGTGAGAATACATCACTTGTTTGCAATCCACAATGTCTTCATTTGATGTGCTTGCCAAAAAAAGGAGCATTACGTTCATGGGCTTTAAAGGCTGCACCAGAGGTATGGACAGGATGATAATCTCTGTTTGCTCTCCTGTGAGCTGTACAGGCCTTTGTCACCCAAAAAATATACCATACTGGTACGTGACTGTCTTCAGTGGCATGTAGCATGTGCAGATGCATACCTGCATGTCCCACAGCTCTAGCTGGGCTGAGCTCAGCCAGGCCTGCTTGTGACAGCCACAGGAGCCCTGGACATTAACAGAGCTGTGAAGTTGCTACGTATGTGTGTCAATACCACCTTTGTGGGCTCCCTTCTTCACAAAGCCATTCACAAGCATCAAGATACCTTACCAAGAGACCTCAGTCTTGATGACTTCCAGGTGACACTGCAAGTCACCTTGGTGGCCTGAAAGGGAAAGCAAATGCCTATTGGGATCACATTCAAGGCTGACTCTCAGTTTGCCAGTTTAATAATTTATTTTTTTTACTGTATTTTACAATAAATGGAGGGTGGGATTGTCCCCTTCAAGAGGGAATGACAGGACCCATTTTTCTTGTTTTGCTACTTACAAGAGAAGTCTAAGTCACTGCTTGGTAGGGAAGCCGAAATGTTTGGCATCTCATATTTTCTGAGTTCATAGCTCCTACTTTATGTGTTTCCCGCAATATCATCTCCCTTTCACTCTTGTCTTATTTTATTTTCATTTTTTCTCCCTTCATCTTCTCCCTTCCAGTGTGAGTGGCTGCATATGGCAGACAACACGCTCTGCACAGATCTTAATGTAAGCCTATTCCTTTGTGCCTGAATCTCTCACCTGGAAGGCAGGCTGCTTGTGCAAACAGTGCAGTGAACCAGAAACACTTAATTGGTATGAATTGTGCAAACAATTATATAAAATAGAAAGAGAGATAAGAATGGGAATCAAATGCAAACAGATTGCATGAACAAACTGGAAAAGTAAATGAAGTCAATAATAGAAAAGAAAATAACATCAGCAAAGGTGCATAAAAATATTGAAAAAAGTAATAAAACAGTAAAAAAATGTAAAGAACCAAGCAACTGTGTAGGCAGTAACAGCTCTCACTGTTCAAATATTCTGTAGTGCTGAGAAAACACAGGTTGTAACATTCATGGTACTTTAAAAGGAAAATAAAACTTAAGAAATAAACCAAAAGGTGGAAATGACACAAACTTGAGTCGGCACGTAGAACAATGACCACCACTCAACATGGCAACAGCCACAAAAACTGCTTCTGCAGGGAAAAAAACCTGCTCTATCAAGAGCAGAGAGAGCTGAGGTCAAGGTGCAAGGGCTGGAGGCTCAGAGGCTGCGTGGCCTCCCCAGCAGGCAGAGTCCCAAGTGACCTCTTGCCCTGGCAGCACTGGCTGCTGGTGTGTGACAGGGTGGAAGATATGCTGATGTTACTGCTGTGCAGAAAGCAGACAAGCAACCTGAGGGGAAGGGTGCTGGAGCTTAGGTGAGTGCCTAAGTGAAAAGTGGACAAATCTGAATAGCTTCTGGAGGCGGTGTATGGATGGTGTACCAGACCACAGTGCTGTCGGCAGAGCTCCTGACTGCATTATGAAGAAGCACACCTGGAAGGAAGGAACCTGCAGAATTGACTAGATGTGTTATTTCTGGCCCAACTAATCTCTTCAACTGCTCTGCAGTGCTCTCCCTTGCTAGGAGAATTCTCATTCCTCCTCCTTCTTTGCAGACAGCTTCTCCAGCAGACAAGGTGAATGTCTCCTTCCTCACTTTCCTCCTCTGCTGAAGAATCTTCCTTACTGAGTTCTGGTGGGTGCTGTCTTACTCTTAACTTGTGGGACAAGCTGATCTCGTAGAAAGGCAGACCTCCAGCCCAGCTTCTGCCCTGGAGACTTTTGCTCCTTCCCTCCTCTTCTTGCCTGAAGTACATGAACTGAACCACAATGTACTGTTGTACGATGTTTCTATTTCCCATCCTCTGCACATTCAAATTCTGTCACAGGAAGATCAATTTTCGTGTCATTAAGTGGAATAATTAAATTATAACTACATAGCTTCTAAGTTTGGAAAGACTGTCCTAAAGAAGAAGACATTGTTCCAGGTCATGGCAGAGTGACATATTTCACTGGCTTCAAATGCTGTTGAGGAGCAGAGGTAAGCTAAAGAATGAGTAAATTAACAAAAATGACGAATATAAAAGTGAGCCAATTCAGTTGTCCAAATTTGGAGAGGAGAAACTCAATGTACTTGTATATCTCTTTGATATCACAAAGCTCCAGCTAAATACTTGGAAGTCTCTCCTTGTCTGCTTTACTTTCCTGTCCAAGAATGGATATGTAGTATTGTGCATTATTATATACTTTATTTCTAATTCCAGCCAGAATTTAAAAAATGTAAAAAAACATAAGTACTTGGAAACTATTTAACCAGTTTTCTCTCTAATGCAAAAAAAAAAAAGGAATTTGGGGTTTTTTTGGAAGGAAAAGTAAAGATTTAAGCCTCTACTCCAACCCCTTGTGAAGACTTGGTATCCCATATTTACATTTATCTCTTTTTTAATACTAGCTACTCATCTCAGTTTACTCAGTTTTATGACTACTATAATTTAGTAATAATGAGATACAAAACACAGATGGAGTATTCTAAGCAAAATATATTTATAATTGTACTATGTTTCAAAAACTCCTTCTAATATAAATGCCTTTTTATTTCCATTCTGCAGTGTTTGATTTTCAGTATTAAACTGTTCCTATGATTCATTAATACCATGTCCAAAATATATTCCAGTTAAAATATTTAGGAATACTTTCATGATATATGTTAGTTTATATAGCCATATCTTGAACATGAGAATAGCAACTACTTAGTCTTGAGGCGTGCAAAGATCCAAGAGAAATTACCCACAGTACCTGTAATTGGAGTTCTCTTAAAGGTCATAACCCTCTATAGATCCACACTTACCCTCCTTCCTCCTCTCGGGATTTGGAATACATTAGGCTTTGGATGGATTGTTTAGACCTCTTTAGATCATAAAGAAACTGATGAGGAATAAGTCATATGGTGCTCCCTGTAAGGCTTGTATATAACTTAACATATATAAGTTAGCCCAACAGATGGCAAGAAATAAGCTTTCCAGTAACATGATTCAAATATTGCACTTAATCATGCTCTTCAAGTTATTTCAGTTACATAAAAGTAGTTGACTTTCCTTCTACTATTATCACATCTACCAAGCCTCTTCTTTTAGGGTATGAAAGTTGGCTTGGCTAATAACGCCACTATCTTTGACTGAATTATTGAACAAACAAAAACACATCAGAAAATATTTTTTTTACTCTATATAAGAGGATTAAAAAAATTACTGTAGAAACTTCTGGTTCTCTACTATGAAAGTAATGTAACACTTTATTTTTCATCCCAGATGGGTCTTTCATGCTTTCGATACAAAAGATTGCTACTTTACCTTACCTCTCCAATATCCATGAATGTAAAGGGCTGGTTTGAATGTAGCTTTCAGTGTAGATATCAGGTGCTGTATTACAACTCTTATTTCATCCTGTATATATAGAAATGCTCTCTTTTTCACAAAGATTCCCCTCCACTTTGTTTTACTTTCAGTTATTTATTTCAGCATCACATAGTATTAAAATGCCTCCATAGAAAAGGTCACTCTTCTTCCTTTCAGAACATTTCTTTGTGGTTTCTGTTCCCAGAGGTACACAAAGAATCAACAATCGATAAGAGAACATCACAAAACACTCTGACTTACCTTTGGAGAATATAATTCAGGTCAACACATTTTATCAGGGAAAGACTTTTACAGCCAATCATTTTCCTTCTAATGACATTTTCTAATCACAAGGTAAATTTTCCTTGAATAGCAATAATACGCTGAGTTATTCAGTTTGATGCATTTTAACAGGAAAAATTCACTTAAAGACTTCATTCTGATAAATCCTCTTTTCCTGATTGCAGGCTGGTTTTTATGAATTGAAGTGCTCCCTTGTTATGATTCTAAGCATTTCTGAAATGGATAGAGACTTGGTATCCTCAATGATGACTTAGTAAGTTTCCACTGCACAGTACAACCAACAGAACGCTAACAGAATCTTAACAATTGTATCCTGGATTCTCTTACCATCTCTGAAATCTTGAATTTTAGTGGAGAAATCCAAATCCATACAATTCTGCAATTCAAGAACAAGTAGATATTTTTAAAGACACTATTCAAAGTTCAGGAAGGCTTTCTGATATAAGATCTTTCAAAGCTGTCACAAAGCAACATAGAAGAGCTCCTTCAAAAGGCATGGTCATAAGCTGCCATGAACAAGGTCACTGTTCATAGGCCACTGTCAAAACCATATCTAAATGCCACATAAAATAGTTAACCTCATAACTTTCTCAATTTACTGGAAGACGTAGAAGAGATAGATAACAAATTTTGATTTTGGAATCATGTTAGTCATGAGGAGATGTACTGAAGTTATGAATTTCTATGTAATAGGAAAAAAAATTAAAATATGCATTCTTAAATCACTTTAGTACTTAGTAATTTCTGTAATCTAAATCCTGCTTTCCAATCTGATGTGAACAAACATTGTTCTCCATGGAATTATATATTAAAGTGTTTTAAGAAAAAATATCATATTTACAAACTATCTGCTCAGTTTCTCTATTGCAGATGAAAAACTGTTGAAATAACATAATATTTGCATAGTGCCCCATGCCCTCAAAAGTCTGATTATGGCAGCCACAGGGCTGTCCAACCAATCATACATGTTATGATCACATACTTTTCATAGGTACATTTTATTATTAAGTACGGAGAAAGTATATGTTCAGTATTTTATTTTATCTTCATTATTCAGAGTCCTATTCTTAGGATATGTACTTTATACCTTCCATTGCATTACAAAAAGGTTAATAGCATAATGAGCATTTCTATGCCACTTACTAACTTACACAAAGGATGTAAAAAAACTAACATAGAGTGTTACATTTGCTCCATTTATTTCAGTCTTCCTCACACAGCATGCAGCCACTTAGTGAAAGAAAAGATTAAGAATGCTCCACACAACAAACAGAAAGAGTACCAGTCATCGACACTTCGTTATGCAGTAGGACAGATAAGAGAGGGGATGACTGGGTCTGAAAATAATGTAGGTCTAGTTCTGGAAGGCTAGCTTGTGCTATCCTTGTGAAGGAGTTGCACAGAGGAATGAGATTGCTCAAAAAGCCCAGCTGGAGATCACATAGCTGGATGTGACTCCAAATCTTCACTTCCTGACTTGGTACTCCACTGAGCCTGTGCTGTGCTAAACATCGGCTTGAGGAGCCTAGAAGTTACTGTATGTACTTGCACTGCTAGTAAAATTGTACTGCTGGACAGACTTACCGTCCTGGTTGGTTTTTGAGGGGTTTTTTGTTTGGGTTTTTTTTTTCCCTTATTGTAGAAACTTTCTCAGATACTTTGTATTGTGGCACCTTTGAAGTGTGACATCCAGGCTCAGTGTGCAGATCTGAAAGAGTCCAAGATGCTCATCCAGTGACTCATAAGCTGCCAGTCAACAGTAGAAGGGGGGTCTTAAAAAGATTTGCAGAGCTATCAAGTGATAACCTGTGACAATTGGTCTGCAACAATTTATTTTCTTCAAATTTTATTTTGACAGCCTGCTGATAATAGAGGGTGGGGGGTGAGGATGGGGGAATGATTACTTGTATCACAGTGACTGAGCTTCCTTTTTTTCAATTCCAGGCTGTGAATGCTACAAATTCAGCATGGTGCAGACCACACATGTAAAGATTAGTGCTACTGTATAGCATTCAGTGTTATGTCTGAATGAGATTAACAGTACCCTGCTGGCAGTAACTAACCTGTCAATTCAGGTTTGCATGCAATGTCTAACATAATATGTTCAAGAAAAATGAGAGGCATAGAAAACTATCTAGATCAGAGAAATAAAGTTGAAGCCTTTGTTAGTGCTATCAGGGTCAGTATAGATTTCTTTTATCTGAGTTTGGGTGGAAATCCAAAGAAAACCATAGGAATCAGTTGAAAAGACCATGACCACCTAAAGACATTTAGAAAGGAGCCTCTAAAAAGAGGTTCAGACATTAGTGGATGTCTTTCACAACTATGCTTATTGTGAGCATTCCGTGTCTTATGATATAGATAACACAGGATTGATTATTATAATCAATTATATTTATTATATTGATTGTTATAATGGACCTCTCTGGTTAGTCAGATGGCTTCTGTGAGAAGAGGTTTTCCAGATAGACTTTTGGAAGATGTAAATGAAACAGAGCAACCACAAGGTTGTGATGCTAATTCCAAACCTGATGATGAGTGAGTGCCTTTTTGTTCAGTGCTGTGTGCATATGCATCATGATCTGCACTGAGAAACTATACAGAGAATTATGAATGCCATGCAGGCCAGTTTGCTGGCCCTGAGTTTGAGGATATATGGGTGGAAGTCCAAAGCATTTGACTACTTGTGTCTGCAGGCAACTTAAAAATACCCCCTAACCTGTTCGAAGAATGAAGAAAGCATGAGAATAAACCTGATGCACCTTTCTGTCTACTCATGAGTTTAAACTAAATCTCTCCCTGCTGGGAGCTCTTCTAAACTCTGTAACTTCTGATGGAGAAGCAAATTTTCAAGGAGATCAAGCATAGCAAAAGTGGTGGTGACAGAAAAAGGTTTCAGCTTTTCTTCACTGCTTTTATAACTTTTTCTATAGAGATGGGCAATAGCAAGTTTGTCTCAAAGGAAGGTTTTATATTACTGGCTGACCAGATGATGTTTGTAAAAGACAGAAAGGAAGAACAATAGAGAGATGTCTTGAAAGACTATGCTTCCCCTCTTCATGATGCAGGTGAAACTTAGGAAGCAAATACAGAAGTTATCTTTCATGTGTGGCAAAAGGCATTCAGTAGCAGGGAAAGGTTTACCCTGAGAGAAAATGTGCTTCCTTTTTGATCAGAGCATGACAAGCTACAAAGAGAGTACAAAGTAATTATTTTTTGAGAGGTTATATTTTTAATGCATACTCTATTGGACATAATGTCTAGGACAAAGGGCTCTGGATTTGTACCATGAACAGTATCAGACTGCAAAGGTGGCAGTGATATGGCATTGTAAGATATGATCTCATAACTGATTCAGCTCTGTTCACAAGATAAATCTTATTTTCATGCAAACAAACCCTAAGACAACCCTGTTGTGTTCTAGGGCTACAATGATGCAAGGGGAAAATATATGTCATATTGATCACATGGTGCTGTGTTAAAGGGCTATAAAATATTGAACTAAATGTGGTTGAAAAGTGACTTGAAAAATGTCATCACAGACACAATTCTTTGGTTGCCGTAGGAACTTTAATGTAATCTGTTTATTGTGGGTAAAGAACAAAAGGAAGGTACCGTGGCAGCATCAAAGTCATCTGGAAATACTTGCGTTAGTACAAAAGACCACTTGCCTACCCCGCAGCAACTTGTCTGCTTCCTCAACTTGGCCTCTTAAAAGATGGACTGAATTGTATTTGGTGCATTGCACCTTGTGGAATTAAACAAGTCTAAAGAAAACTACTTCAGCATCTGTCTTCTTTCAAGCAGATTGTCAACAAGAGGAGGGGGGAAGGGAAGAAGGGGAAACTTTGCAAGGATGTTTTAAACCCTCCAGATAAACTGTCACTTTGAGCCTTGACAGCTCAAGAACTTGACACATGTGTCTGCTCCCTGGAGGCAGTCCCCTGCACGCTTGGCAATCTGATCACGGCTGCTGAGTTGTGACGCCACAGTGCTTGCCTGACCTGAGATAATGGCCAGCTATTTACTGCAAACAAGGTAGATGGAAGAACATAGACTGAAATGATGCTCTGGTGTAAGAAGGAATCCACGAGGGTCCCCAGTCAATCCTCAGGGTTGTGTTTTGTTTTGGTTGTTTTTTTTGTTTGTTTT
>NW_010200370.1:0-5267 GCF_000695765.1 Mesitornis unicolor | reverse complement strand
TTGTTTTTTTTTTTTGTTTGTCCCCCCCCCCCCAATCCACCTTCCTTTCTTCCTCTTCCCTTTCTGAGATTATTTATTCTTTCCCCAAGGAGCAGGTGACTGTAGCACAGCACTAAGCCTCCCCTCCCTAGATCAATAGAGTAGGTTAAAGAAACAATTGCAGGACAATAAACAGAGAGAGAAGACGAACTTTAGATAACCACCGCTAACAGTTTGCTGTGCTGATTTTCATCTATTACTGTGAAAAGTCAAAACACAACCCCCTGGCTGGCTTGCAAGAATGCTGTCAGCTTCATTCCAACGTGTAAGCATGATGACACTTGATTGGTGAAGACCAGGTATCAAAAGCTAGAGTGAACCCTACAGATACTGTGTCTATTACATGAATCCAACCACACCTTGTGTCAAGTGTTTATTGCACACCATGCTTTCATTCACCTATGAATGTTCTAAGGAAGATGTGCCTTATATTTCTGCCTCTCATTATGGCAAGCAAGGTAGCAAGCTTAAGAAAAGCTAGCTTTTTCTTTTAGCATGCCAGCTGCATAGTACAGGCAGCATACACCACTTACCTAAAACTCTAACAGCATTGATCCAATACGCTAGTTTAAATCAGCTGAAAACATCATCCTGTGTGGGAAATGTAAGCATTAACATGAACGTGGGGATTAAACAAAGTTTAGACCTGTATGACATTCTATGACAGCAAAATCAGAAGGGTAAGACAACCCACTGAAAGGCTCAACTTTATGGTATGTTTTACGACCAATCTCTTTTTTTATGATGCTACTAAGTTTCACTGTTCTGTCTAAATGCCTTTGGTTTTTATTTTTCATTTATTTACTAAAGAAGTTTCTGATTCTGCAGTCAATTTTGGCAACTGTTTGTATTCATATAAGACCCCTTAACTTCAACATATTTGCATATGCATACGAGCACATGCCTTGGCTCTGGGTGGACAGAAAAAAGCAGAAGTGCAGTGCTCTGATGGGCTGCAGCCTTTAAATTCCACAAACTATTGAATATTATACTACAGGTATTCTGTCTTCAGAATATTTAGTCCAAGACATTATCAAAAGTATTGCACTTCAATTATAATCTACACTTGCACATAATATTTTAGACATGTTTCTCCTTAAAATATTTATTATTTCCTTGATGCACTCTCCACACCTAGATCCTTTGAAGCGTTATTAAAACCTTGAGCTAATGTACATAATTTAGATTTGAATTATGATGTAGGAAAGGGCACTGTTTACTGATAAATTATTAGAAAAGCCCAATCATGCAGGCATCTCAATAGCAGGTAACTTTGAAAAGCTAGCTCCCTTACCATCTACTGCAAGAGAGTTGATGCTAGTATCACATTCAACTGTGCTGTGGATGGGAAACTGAAGTAGTGATGCAATGGTGGCTTCATGCCATAACCTGGAGATATACTACAAGGCATTTATGATCCATTGGACAGCTAGGGTACAGCTGGTCCAGTCTTCTCTATCTTGACATAAACCCTCTGCTTGTTTTGCATCCACAATTTCAGTGGGCATTAGTCAGGATGCCTGTGCATCTTAAGACAAAATTTACCTATCAAAGACCTAAATGGAATAGCATAAAATCTTGTGAGTTCATTTGGCATGACCACATATATTAGGTGCATGTCTGTGCACAGAAAAGCTGGTCTCTGCACATGCCACACACAGTAAAACCTCACCAATTTCCTTTAAAAGAGAAAAACAGCTTTTCCATTCCTGTAAATCCAACTAGAGAATAAATGGACAAACCTAGCTTTGGACAAACACCAAGCACGCGCCTGCATTAATACACAGATAAAGTAACATTGAACTGCAATTTGCAAATAGATCTGTAGTTATCTGGCACACACCACCATCTGTCTGGTTGTTGGTATGACATACGTATTGTATGCATCCAAAGGATACTAACAAGGAGTATGCAAATGATGGTTTGGAAAAAAAATTACTGTTTGACCAGAAACTATATCATGTATGACTAAACAGAGACTATGAAGGGACTGATGGCAGTACAAGACTGTATTCTTCAGTAATACAGTGAAGAATCATCCCTGTATTTTTTATACCTGGATACATCCATTGCTGCCTCTATTTTTGTTATAATTATTGTGATACAGTTGAAGTGTACACTGAAAGCCTCTTGAATATATGTCCTGTTTTTCCATGTCTTCTGTGAAGCAATCACTACACTTCAAAAAGAAGAAATAATACATAAATAAAAAATGTATGGATTCTTTTCAGTAGACGGATGGTGAACTGAATGATGAGCCATACAATGCATTAGTGAGCTTTCCCAAAGACATCACAGCTCTCACAAATGACAGCTTATGAAATACTTCGGGAAACATTTTACTTTGAATAAATTCAGTCTTCCGTCCAATTTATAGCATAAGCATTTCCACTTGCTTTTTATCTTAAGGACTTAATAATTGCCATGCAGACAAGCAAAGAGTAACTGAAAAAATTGTTTTAAAGAAGTTTAAGTTAGGATGTCGACCACCTCAACAGGAAATACTGCTATTTGCCTTTTGTGTTTTCTTGGATTTTCATTGAAAGTAGAACCTATTGTATTATGAAGAGACAGCAAATTCTAGAGCCACAGTTCCCAAGCTGTACTGGAGTTTATCTTCCTAGCTCAGAGGAGTATTTCTAAGTTCATAATGAAACACAGAAACAATGTGACTACAGACTCACCCACTGTTGCCAGTGTTTCCCACACTGCCATAATTACATTGGGAGTATTAACCAGAAAATTAAAAACATCTGCAGGGGTAAGTGTCTGCACATTTGTTTCACACTATTTGTACTAATACTGTGGAGTTATTTCAGTTTCAGGAATGTCTGAAAATAACTCCCTTTCTGTTCAGTTCTGGGACCCCTAATATCAGAAGGACATCAGCCTGTTGGCGCGGGTCCAGAGGAGAGCCACGAGGACCACCAAAGGCCTGGAGCACCTCCCTTACAAGGACCGACTGAGAGAGTTGGGGCTGTTCAGCCTGGAGAAGAAAAGGCTTTGGGAAGACCTTATAGCAGCTTTCCAGTTCCTGAAAGGGTCCTACAGGAAAGCTGGAGATAGACTTTTTACAAGGCCAGGTAGAGATAGGACAAGGGGGGATGGTTTTAAACTGAAAGAGAGTACATTTAGACTAGGTATTTGGAAGAAATTCTTCACTGTGAGTGTGGTGAGACACTGGCACAGGTTGTCCAGGGAAGTTGTGGATGCCCCCTCCCTGGAAGTGTTCAAGACCAGGTTGGATAGGGCTTTGGACAACCTGGTCTGGTGGGAGGTGTCCCTGCCCATGGCAGGGGGGTTGGACTGGATGATTTTTAAGGTCTCCTCCAACATAAACCATTGGTTGGAGCAAAAATCTCCCACTGAAATGGAACAAAACATCCACTTACAGATTTTTTCAGTCATGCTGGGCCATGCTCCTACTTTGTATAATGACACAACACATGACAGAAACATAAATTGATACATATATGATCAAACTCCTGAAAGATTAATTAGTAAGGTTAACTCCAGGATAATACTAATACTTTCAGGAGTATCTGAAAAGGATATAAAAGAGAAAAAATAATAATGATTAAAAATATTCTAAATGCCATTTCACCTGTGCATGTCCAAATCATCCTTTCTGTGTAGGTCCTTGTCCTTGACAGATCTGTACTACTGGACATCCAGAGAACTTCACAGCATGTTGAAGACATCATCTTGCAAAAAATCCACAGTCCAGCCACGTGGTTTCCCGGGCAGCAGAAAATACCTGGTTCAGTTTACACATTTTAGAAGCTATATGTTAAATTACATATTCTATGTAATCTCTATGTTACAGGATCCGAGAGCATACTAGATTTACAGGAACTGTGTTATCTTGTCTTCTCTGGTTTCCTTGGGAATGGAAATATGAGTGTACTGGCCAGGAGGAAGCTATTGCAGACTTCAGTTCATTTTTTGCAGATTGAATAATCAGGGAACCACTATTGCAGAGCAAAGTAGGCAGCACCAGAGGGACTGGGAAGCTGTAACTCAGAATATTTTGGCATCAGGGTTTTGACAGCTCATATACTATGATATTAGTCATATACTAATTCCCTGGTAGGATCAGCTACTTGAAGTAACAGTACATTTCAAGGAACAAGGCTTTACACTGGTTCCAAATAACTGAGTTCTGGATTTCAGAACTCAGCAGTTTGCTGTGATGTTGTCCTAGGGAAATCACATCTTTGTGTCATACTTCATCTGAATAGGGAGGATACGTTGTACAGTCTTAAACATTGCAGGGCTGTGACTGAAAGTTTAACTACATTAATAGAATTAAAATGCTTTAGTTGAATTTGTGATCAAAATTGGAAGTCTCATCAGGCAGCATCTGTTTAATCAGGTGAATATTTTAACTTTTATGTCTTCCTTCAAGATTCAAGTTTTGGCTTCTTCAAAATTTTACAAGTTACTACATAAGCAAAAAAATTCTGATCTTCACAAATGTGACACATCTCCTTCTCTGAGCTTCCAAGCTCAGGCCTATATCCTAGTATTTTATTTTATGCAGAGAGCCTTCAGTGTCATTAACAGTCACTGTGAAACTTGTTGAAACCATCTCCCATGGTCCACGTAGCTCAGAGGGGTGTCTGATATCCTCTGGCTAGAGTGTGGAGAATGTGTTGAGGAGCTGAAAGATTTCAGCTATCCCATTTTATAACATCACCATATAAGAATATATGGGATGGCCCGATTCCAACTTCAGCTTCAGCCCCACTGCAACTCCAGCCAGAAAAGAGAGAGATATAAAGCCAGGAACTCTTCAGAACTCTTCAGAACTCTCTTCAGGAAGAGAGCTGAAGTGGAGAAAGGAGAGGGATCAGAGAGGAACAAAGCTGAGCCTCGGAAGAAGGGAGGGGTCGGGGAAGCTGTTTGGACTTGAAGATCTGGTTGGATCTCACATTGATCTATTCTGATGTTGGTAAAAAAGAAAAAGTGTTGTGTTTTGATTCCTTATGATGTGTCTGTCTTTTGCCCATCAGCTTTTGAAGTGATGACAAGGACAAGGAACGTCGTGCTGACTATCAGCTCATTTAAGTCACTAATCAAAGCAGGCTAAGTACAGTAATTGTTAAAAAAATCTAAAACCAGGCAGATTGTTTACATATACAAAATACAAAGCTGAAGAATCAACAAGAGCAGCAATTAATCTGCTTACGCTAAGGTTACATCAGAAGAACATGCCCTTCCCTCAT
>NW_010200369.1:30028-41487 GCF_000695765.1 Mesitornis unicolor | reverse complement strand
CAATTCCCTCATCCAAGTCATTGATGAAAATGGGGTTTAACACTGTCTTAATACATCATTCTCATTCAGAGACTAGAGAAATGCAGTATAGAACAGTATTATTCAAATTTTTCACTCCAAGATTTCAACCAGTTAACTATCTGGTCCAAGTAGCTTCTGGAATCTCGATGACACTTTTCTACCTGGTCTGTTCTGTAGGCCTTTCCCTTTAGGCTATATCTTGTAGGCCAAGAAGACCAGATCTAAATCAAATATCTCTAAGTTATGCACATGCAAAATGCGGCCCTGAAGGTTCACTGCCAAGTTAGAGGGACAAATCGAGTAATGCAGCAGAGATCAGTGCTAGATCTACTACCTTTAAATTTCATTGATGAGCTGGATTCACATTGTTATTGGCTGCCACAATATGCACCTTTTTTTTTTTTAGTGAAAATTATTAAAGTGTGTTTGTTTCATAGATTTTCACCATGAAAAAGTATTACTCTTTCCAGTGAATGCTGTCTCTCTAGATCCAAATCCTATTGCTAAATCTGCCTGAAGTAACAAGAAGTAATGCATCACAATTCTGTATGTGAAAGAAAAAAAAATAAAATCACAGAAACAGCTGTTCCAAAGGACAAGATATCAATTAAAAATATTTGTTTTGTTTTTCCTTTCTTTTGAAGTGTAAGCAGAACAATGACTTATTTTCAGGAAAACATGAAAGATCTGGAGTGGTTTTACTCCCAGACAGAGCATCTGGAACTTTGCTACACCATAAACAGATCTATTTCCAGGTAGTGCAGAGATTTCATTTATCACTGCTGTCCTTACTAAGCATCCCTCCAATCCATCTGTCTGTGCTCAGTTGATATGCCAGGTTATCCTTGACTAACTCACACAGGCTGACGTATGCAGCCACTCCACTATCACAGCTACATTGCCTGACTAAAAAGAACCTGCTCCTTCCTTGTTCAAACAGTATTTTACTGTTAAGAGCATAGTTACTTCACTTTGCAAGTAAGCATAGAAAAAAAGCCCTGAGTCAATTAGCATACCATCAAATTTATGAAATGGTGTGTTGTTAACCCACGCTACAGAACTGCCACCTCACACTCAGCACAGAGGATTACAGAAGTGTAGGAGCTCCGAGTTTCATTTATCTTAATAACAGCATTATCAGCTATGCTCTCCTCAAATCTGAGTATAATTGTGAGGAACTTCCCTCTAGAGCAGCAAAGCTTTTCTTTCTTATGAAAGAAAAGCATTAACATGAAGACTCATCTTTACAGGTGACAACGATGCATTATCATCTCCTATTTATGCTGAATTTTAGTTTCTCGAGAGGAGTATGTTAAAACCGTATAAATGGATAGATCTTCTGCCAGACTTTCAGTCACAGATAGAGCACGTGTACATAAAAGTACAAAAATCAAGTTTATATGCGTACGTATGCACAGATACCCACACGTGCACATATATATTCTTTGAAGTCCAAGATGGTGATGGAATACCTTGTAAATATACATTACAGTATATGGTCTAAGAATAAGAACATTATCTTAAGGACACAAAACCATTTGGGAATGGGACTGAATAAAGCGAGAATGGAATGGGCAAATTCTGTATGGAAGTTAAGGAATACACAGCTCACATGCTATGAAAAAACCTGCTTCTCTGCCTTAACAAAAGATAAAAGACATCATATACATACATTCCCATAACATATGTTTAGGAAAAAAATAAAGACTATATTCCGAATCACCAATTTATGTTAAGTATTTCTTACTTTTACAGAATCTTTAAGAAACATTAACTTGAATGCTACTATTATAAAGTAATGCAAAGACAATAAAGATGTATCTGCCTCCCCTTAGCCTGGTTAGTAGTTTCACGTCATAACTTAGGTTTTGCTTTGCCTTGCGCAGTTGTGCTATTTCAGCAGTCAGCATGAGCAAAGACAGCAATCCAGTCAGAAAAGGAGCCATAAACCATTTAACAGTTGGTGTGAAGCATACAGTAAATGAGGAAAGCAGCAGATGAACTGTGTGAAAGAAGAAGGTGAACTGCGTCCAGGGTAGCGCAGGGCACTTTCAAGCTCCTCTTGGGAACCCATCAGCACGTGGGAAGTAAGAGGATTTGACAGGCAAAGAACAAAACTGAGTAACACAGCAACTATGTGATGGAAGTTGCTTGCACCTCACAGAGACTATGCTATGAAAAGAACAGTCCTGCTAACAACTCTAAAGCATGACCAGCTTATGGAAGGAAAATGAGGCTAGATTTGGTGTCTGTGTTCTCACATGCGTAAGACATATGTGTATCTTAAAACAAACAGGCCTTCTCAAGTGGTTGTTGTGCAACAACAGCAAAACTATTGTCTCTACAAATTAGTCTGGTCTGTAAGTGTCAAAAGGCTCACAGACACAAATAAGTATCTCTGGTGAGACTGCATTTGGAATATTGTGTTCAGTTCTGGGCCCCTCAGTTCAAGAAGGATAGAGAGTTGCTTGAAAGAGTCCAGCACAGAGCCACAAAGATGATTGAGGGAGTGGAGCATCTCCCTTATGAGGAGCGGCTGAGGGAGCTGGGTCTCTAAATTTAGCTTGGAGAAGAAGAGACTGAGGGGTGACCTCATTCATGTTTATAAGTTTGTAAAGAGTGAGTGTCAGGAGGAAGGAGCCAGGCTCTCCTCTCTGATGTCCAATGACAGGACAAGGGGCAATGGGAGCAAGCTGGAGCATAGGAGGTTCCATGTGAACATGAGGAAAAACTTCTTTATTGTGAGGGTGACAGAGCACTGGAACAGGCTGCCCAGAGAGGTTGTGGAGTCTCCTTCTCTGAACACATTCAAGGCCAACCTAGACACCCTCCTGTGTGACCTAGTCTAGGTGATCCTGCTCTGGCAGGGGGGTTGGACTGGATGATCTTTCGAGGTCCCTTCCAACTCCTGAGATTCTGTGATTCTGTGATCTCCAGTTCATTCAAAGCATGAGCTCTGGCCTTCTAAGGAACTGATCAAGTATCCAATAATGTTTTCTGTCCACACAGCATTGTAGACTGAGACAGACAGAATTTAAAACCTGAATTGTTCTTTGTTCAAGGGAAAAATCATTCCAAGAAGACAAACCTCAAAAAAACTCCAACCACTGACACCCCAAAACCAAACAAACAAAACAAAAACCACCATCCTCCAATAAAACAGTTTACAGCCTTGAAATTGGGAATTTGGGATCATTTAAGCTTCAACAGAGCTCTGCTAGTTATTTTTAAATACCCTCTGTACAGAAAGATGCCAAACAGGGAAGGCAGTAATACTACAATCTACAATCAATCTAGACGCCTGAGTCAGCATTGGAGAATTCCTTACATGGACGAGGATGGTAAGAAACACGTCAACCTGTCTCATCACGTGGAGATGCGACCAATCACCAAATCCCTCCAAGGAGATCAGAGGAGATGGGCAAGAAAGATGAGCTCAGGGAAGAACATAAGGAATGACTGCAAATTATCATAAAGATAGCCAATCTTGTCCCAACGCAAGTGGGACTTGAGGATGACCTCTGTTTCAGATATACAGCTGCACCAGTGGGTCATCACATGGTGCAAATAATGAATAACAACACTTTTCAAACAACACTTTCACACCCACCACATCCATATTTTTCAACAATGCTGCTATTTTTTTTTTCCTAAAAAGAAGTGGAAGCATATTAGCATTTTGTATGCATTTGCTCTCTTCTATTTTTAAACAACCATCAAAAATACTCGCTAATAGAGTGGGATAAAAAGTGACGAGATGTACTTGTCAATACTGTAATGATTCTTGCCATCTGGATGGACTTAATACATCGCAAAACTTAAGGTCTGAGGAGAAATTTAAGAATGCTTCTTTCTTTTCCAACAGCTTTTAGCTGCTAGGTACCATCTAAACATATACCTTCCTAGACACAGCCAAAGCTATTAGCTACATTCTGAAGACCAGCTGATGTAATTCAAGTTAAAAAAGGGACTTTGGCTAATGCCTTGAAATACCTTACCTTTGAATCATATGCTGATTGCTTTATTACTTCAGGAGCCATCCAAAATGGCGTTCCCACAAAGGTATTCCTCTTTATCTGTGTATCCGTTAGTTGTCCTGCTACTCCAAAATCTGCTAGTTTTACTTCTCCTTGTTCAGACAGCAATACATTAGCAGCTGGAATAAAGAAGAGGAAATAGTGGAGATTAAGACACTGTAAAGGCGTTCATTTACATCGCATGAGGTCTCCTAATATTCTTACAATATAAATAAAAAAACATTTACCCTTAATATCTCTGTGGATTTTCTTTTCTGAATGCAAGTAATCGAGTCCTTTGAGTATCTCCCTCAATATTGTAGCAATCTGAGTTTCATCAAGTGAGCCAGGTTCTAACTAGGAGACACAAGAAATTTTTATATATGTGTGTATATACATATAAATATATAAATATATATATGAAGGAGAAACAGAACAGAAATAACACTGTGACTATAAAAAGAAATTATTCCTTCTGTCACACCTCAAAACTTCCAATTTGCTAACTTTGTAACATAAGACACAACCCAGAATATTCTTTTTAAAAATACATAGTTCTAAACTAAGTGGCCTTATGAACAACAGGAGAATAAATACTTCACTTATTGAGAACATTTATGAAGTCTGTTAAAGGCTCCATAAAGACACAGTTTCAAGTTACTGCTTTGTGGTCAGGTCATAGACATATACACTGCCTTTGAAAAGCATCTGCACTGCAATCTGATTATCAACATTACACTGAACTCAAACGTGCAACTCCACAGGTCCTGTATGGACTCAAATCTCGGAGTCTAAGCAAGAAACTAAGGCATACAGGGTACCACATCAACCAAATATCCTATTACTATATACTGCATGGGATTTTGTGAAACTCTCTAAAACACAACTCAAACTTCTAGGCTGACAGAGCATATGTATTTTTAAAAGTTAACCTTTTAAATATAAAACTCAAAGTATTGAACTGCAAACTGTTAGAATTAAAGGTTCCAAATAATGTAATTCTTATGAAAAGAAACAGCAGTAATAGAAGATCTCAGAGCTCTCTACATCTGCCATAAATTCTAGAAGTGAAAATGCCACTAACTCTAAAGAGACAGAGGAAAGGTCACTACCCAGAGAGACTTCTTAACCAATAATGGCATTTTGAGACACACACTGAAACTTGGTGGACAACAATTAATAACGGAAATATTCCAGTGTCCTAGTTTACTCCACAATAGTAGTCACTGAAACACAACCAAAAAGTTGTATCTCTGAAGCATCACTGCGTTTCAGCATTTCAGATAAATTTCAGAAAGCATTTCAGATAAAATTTAAATACTACATTACTCAGAAATCCCCAGCTAACAGATAGGAGCAGAGGTAAGATCTCAGGTAAAGTAGACAACATATCTGTTTTACCTTTGTAGTTTTGCTTACAATATTTTTTGCTTTTTTTTAGCTTTGATAATTTGGTCTCAATTGGAATGACAATTTTCACATACTTAACACATTCATTTTTATTTCTTAACAGTATTTTTAAACCCTCAATAAATATAAAATGGTATGTGATTTTTTTTTTTAATAGCTAAAGTGAATGGCCAGTCATGGAAAACACAGTCTGCACTAAATCTTTTCAAATTTTATGATTCAAAACTCAGTAACTTTTTGTTACTGCATCTGGGGCAGTTAATCTGGTCTTTCAAACATCCTGCACTATATCTCTAGAAATCATACTTTATTAAGCAGATCTTACAGAATTAGATACAAAAATCTTTGCTGGAAGAGAAACGGAACAGATACAGCTCACTAAATTTACAATTTGCACGGTTCTAGATTTATGTATGGCATGCAAACACAGCAAATACATCATAGTATATCACAAGTTGGAAGGGACCCAATAAGGATCACTGAATCCAGCTCCCTGCTCCTCGCAGGACTACCTAAAACTAAACTATATGACTAAAAGCATTGTCCAGATGCTCTTTGAGCTCTGACCGGCTTGGTGCTGTGACCACTTCCCTGGGGAGCCTGTTCCAGTGACCAACCACCCTCTTGGTGAAGAGTCTTTTCCTAATGTCCAACCTGAATTTCCTCTGATGCAGCTTCACTCCGTTTCCTCATATCCTGTCGCTGGTCACAAGAGGAGATCAGCACCACCTCCTCCACTGTCTCCCTTGAGGAAGTTGTAGCCTGTGATGAAGTTCCTCCTCAGCTGTCTCTTCTCCAAGCTGAACAAGCCAAGTGACCTCAGCTGTTCCTCCTAAGTCTTACCCTCAAGGCTTTTCACCATCTTGGTTGCCCTCCTCTGGACACACTCTTTAATAGTCTGACGTCCTCCTTGTACTGAGGTGCTCAAAACTCCACACAGCACTCAAGGTGGAGCCACAGTGTATTGTGTATCTGTCTCTGTTTAGACTTCAGTGAGACTTCAAACAAGGAAACTTTTGTTTGTTTGGGGGTGGTGGGGAAGGTATGTTAAAATGTATACACTAGGAAGAGTTGTGGGGGCTAAATTAAGAGACAGAAAAATCTATTTTCAGCCACTACTGCTCTCTGGCTGACTGAAGATCAGCATTCCAAGATGTTTATATCCTGCTTCCAATATTATGTGGCTTAGTTCCCTTCCATCTATACAAATAATCAGTCTTGCCTCATGGAAAATGACATTTTTCTGGCATTGACAAATGCTTTTTCTCCTCTACTGGAAGAAAAGATGGTCATAGTCAAATGATATACTATGGTTTCCAGAATTATGAGATAGGAAAATAACTATGTGAGGTAAAATTACAAAAATAATACACAATTTACTTACTAGATCAAGGGCAGAGCCTCCACCCAGATATTCCATTATTATCCATAATTTTGTATCCTGAAAAACAACAACAAAAATTATGTTTTTTTAAAAACTCAGTTAATGAATCAGTCAAAAAAATAAGTTAATGGAACTTGTTCCATTCTTTTTGTTGAAGAAAGAATCTACAGTTTCGAAACACCATTAACATTTTGCTGCTCCTCCAAAACATCTTTGGATTATTTTATAAGATTAATTCATGCATACTTTTAATTTCACACTCAAACTCATTTCATGCCATCTCTTTTTTGTACTGATACTAATACTTCTAAAATAGAGACAGTCTCCAAATTTAAAATTTATTCTTCGCATCCCTGAGCTGTTTCCTTTTCTTGCAAAGTCAGCCGTCTCTGACCTGAGGAAGTATACCAGTAAGTTTTCACCACTAATGTTTAGGCATCTAATACATGGTATAGAATTTTGGGCATCTGCGTTCAAGAAAGATGAAACAATCTATTAATAAGGATTATTTAAGATGACAATAGCTATTCACTAGGTTTACCTAGTAAAATAAAGGCTAACAAAAAAAAAAAATCAAGCGACTATATTTTCAAGGGGAATCTTGATACATATTACAGGATTGACTAACACCAGATATACAATACACCATGTTCAGAAAGAGACTGGACACAATAATTTCTTTCTGCTGCTTGCAGCACCTTATTCTCAAATGCATCTTTTACTAGCAGTAAAGTCCACCTTTTACTTGGAGTACCAGTCTTGAAATAGATTTTAAAGCAAGGGCATAAATTTACCATATAGATACTGAAATGAAATTGCTACATGGAACATATGGTGAGTTTTGTCCTAGTTTTTATTATTATCAAGTTGTATTATGGTTTGTTAGTTTTAACTCTACGTATCAAACACCCACGAGATTTCTAGCATGAGAACATATGGGTCTCTCAGAGCAAAGAGCATCTAAACAGCAAAAATATTCATTTACTTCATCCTGCAAAACAAAACTTCATGTTAAAAGATCAGCTGACAATTAGGGCAGGCAAGACTGAATAGTAATCTATAAAGATGGATTAAGATTTTAATAGTGGTAAATGTACTGCAGAACATGACTTCTTCTAAATCTCTGGAGAGATTAGAAACTTTTAGCCCTTAGTACTCACTTAAGCATTATATTTGCAGTTCTATTGCATCTGCCCCCTACGTGATCTCAGAATGCACCCTCTGTAGGTAAATGCACACAGTCCTTCCCACTTACCTTCAGTTCCACAAACCGTACTATTTTTAGGTAAGACCTTGGATCAGTTCCTTCATCATCCACTATCTTTAACACACAGATCCAGCTAAATTTAGACAGCTTTCTTCAAATTTAACTAATATTATTTGACAATCACAGTCTTGTTAAAAATATTTTAAAGGAGCCAGAACACATTTTTAAGGAGAAAATTTAATTTTAATATAGTCTGTCTTAGTATCTATATACAGCATTTTGAGAATGCTTACTTTCTGCAGATACCACAGATATTCCAAGAATTATAAGGTCATCTGAAAGAGTCCCTTATAGAACTGAAATACTTGTTTTGCTGCTAAGAGTTTCTCAGATTTTGCCCACCCCTTCAAGGCTCCAAGTCCTAACAGCTGCAGAACAAGTGTGCTGCTGAGAGGCGTCTTACAGTAAGTCATTTCATCTTCAGAAATCTTCCTAAAGTCAATCAAAATTCTATAAACATATTTTGCTTCAGCCTGATAACATCTTTTAAAGCTGCATTAAATTCCCCGAATATTCAAATTCTGAGTGCTTGCAAAATTTACAGTAAATTTTAATAGTGATTTAAGCACAAACTTGTGAACTTTATTACTACTTTTAATTTCAATGGAAATGCCTGGGAAAAAAGCCAGGTAGGACAAACAAACCCCTTGAGCCTCTCAAACAGGAGAGGAAAAAAAAATAAAAGTCAGCAAGAGATACATCTTCCCTTTTTATCATCTCAAAGAGATAACAACATGAAATAAGATACAGTTTCCCAAAAGATAAATTCTCCATAAAACTAGCTGCTAAATTCTCCAGCTGAAAATTAGGAACTACAGATAGAAAATAATTAAAAATATACATATAATTTTAATTACATAGTTACACAATCGTGTACCACAACTACAAACTACACAATTCATAGTCTTTCTAAATCATCATTCATCCTTTTCAACTCTTTTCCTGGTTTGCTCAGTCTTTCCTCCTGAACCTTCCATCAGCTGCTTGGGGCCACACGTCTGACTTTACAATATAAAAGCCATAGATCCAGTAAACTCAGTAATACTATATTTTAAACCAAGTAAAGTATGGAAACGCAGTTAGGGAACACACACAAAACTGTATCTGTATCCCAGTGTGAAGCTAAGCAACAGCAATCTACTACAATTATGCCATATCTGAAGCTCTACATTCAAAGTGATTTAATTCCCTATGGTCCCCCCTCCCACTTGACACAGAAATATTACGCAACTTCATGGATGTTTTGGGCTTTTATTTTCATTGTCATATGAAGCATCTAAACAGATATTACTACTGTAGTGAATCTTACTATCGCCTTTAATTTGTTGCTGGAATTTTATACGTTGCTTAACAAGAAAATGCAAAGAAATGCTTTGGTGAGACAGTTTTAAATAACTGCTTCATAAATATTCTACCTTAGAGCCAGTAACCTACATATACTTACTTTGTGTCTCACGACAACAGCACAAGGCAAGTAGAGCACTACTACCAATTGACTTTGGCATCACCAGAGCAACATGCCTCCTTTTTTCCTGCCTTTCTGTGTATCTCTGGCATGCTTCACATTGCCTAACATCTGCGGGCACTTTCCTTCTTAAAGCTGCCCAAATTCGTCTTTTCATTTATATTTTCAAGAAGCAGGTACGTTTACATACCAAGACTAACAATATTAGGTGTTCCATTTTAAGACCTGAAATAAGACCACATTTTAAGACCTGAAATAAGACCTCTTTTCTTCTTTTAAGCATCAGTCACAACAGAGCACTGAATTTTCTTCCAAATACAGTGAAGACATGGTGGGTCATCAACCCAAATTTAGGATTATTGTTTCTCTATAAGCATACATGAGCACATTAATGAGGGCACATGGAACATTTCATCCTTCACAGTAGGAACAAGAGGTTTCCCTCTGATGCCATGCAACTGAGGAAAGGAACAGTTTTGGAATCTAAAAGCAGCTCTGATACAGAAAGGCAGATTTTCTGTAAACCCTTTCCAAGCCAGTTTGCTTTTCTTGTGGTCTGATTTCCAATTCTAACTCTGGAACCACACAGAAACCTTACAATACCAGCTGTAACTCTAATGAGGTACTCTCCATTAACTCACTGTTATGACAGTGGTTGTAAAATAAGCGCAGTTAAAGCAGGTAAAGAACTTCTAACGTGTAAAAATCAAGGGCTACCCACTAGAGGGGAAAAAAAAAGGCCATCTACCAAAAAACACCTCTAGAGTCTCAGAAGCACATTTTAACTGAAGTCAGAGGCGCACAGAAGATATATACAAAAATAAGCAATCAAGATTAAAATGTTTGTTTATGAATCCTTAAGAAGTTAATAAAACAGCTGAACAAACATGGAGAGGCCTATCCTTAAAGACGCTTTGTATATTTTAATTTATTTTTTACACGAAGAACACACACATTTCTTAGCACTGTGGTATTATACAGAAGAGACTGACCTAAAGCAATCAAGCCACAGTAAGTAACGATGAAAGTGTTTCTAAATCACTTTTCTTGAGGGAAGGAGAGGTTGCAGAGGAAGACAAAACACAGAGCCATGAAAGAGAAGGACCAGGAGTCAGAAGTAACAGCACCAAGTGACCTGTATGGTACTTTAGAATTTAACTAAACGCCTTAAATCAAGGAAGCCAACTAATGCAATGTGAAAACAGTAGTACAACAGTGAGCACATGTTTGACTCCAAGTGAAATAAAAATCCACCACCTACTGTGAGAAAGAGTATTTCCCACCTTAAATGTATAGTGAGAAAGGATATTTCCCACCTTAAATTTACAGCACACAATTAGACACAGAATAAAATGTATTTATAAAATATGTATTAAAAATAGATATATAAAAAACTTTTACTGAAGGCTTATTTAGTTCTGGAGACAAACCATTTCCAAATTCCACTTAAAATCAGTATTTACAAGCACTTTAACTTATGTCAGCAATCACGAGCTAGAAATCACATACTTGATTGAAATAACACAATAGATTTGCTATTCAAAATAAGAACTAGCTGAAGTTGATCTATATACTAAACATTTTACCATTGCTGGATTCGCAGAAAAACCCACAGTACTGAAAAACAGAAAGAGAACACCTTGGACAGAACCTCAGCGGACCCAAAAAGAACAAACTGGATCCAAATCTGATAGGCATTGCATCATGTGATGTGTGATATTTTGTTTAATAAAAACTTCAGCTTAACTAGTATATGTGCCAAAGCAATACGGGCCAGAACGAGAAACATGCATTTCAATACTGGTAAAAATTTAGTATTAATAGTCATATTGATTCTCCAGTATAAGAAACCAGATTAAAAGGACTTCGAGACCCAGTGTATGCAACAGGATAACC
>NW_010200369.1:0-29997 GCF_000695765.1 Mesitornis unicolor | reverse complement strand
TCCTGCTACAGGTCATTACCAGTCCTCATGGAGATTTGCCTTCTGTTAGCTTCACGTATAAAAACACGTATATATACACATATGTAAGTATGACAGGTGTAGCAACCAGAACCTTCTCATGCACTTGCACACTGATTCTTAGATGCTCATCTTCTACATGTACTTCAAAGCAACCTTGCTCACCGATTCCCTGCTTAGGAAGGAAAGCAGGATTTTTTTTGCAGGATTTCTTCACACCTGTGTATTTAACCATACGCCTGAAGCCCATGCTGCACGACAAAGCCACCAGGTGGCAGAATCACATAATGCAATAAATGTTCTCTCACCACCCAACAAAGGTCCAGCCCCAAAAAGAAGCTTGTGCAACCCACCAAACACAGAGGCACAAAACCACCCGTTTAAAATGAATCTGAAAACATCTAGCACTCTGACACCTTCCAGAAAAAGAGGAAGACATTATTAACCAAGAGAAATACACCTTAACAAATATGATTGCTCATATATCTAAATTCTTCAAAATGCTTTCCTTTCCTCACAATCATCAAGTTCAGCTTCAGGCACTGTTTTATCGATTCACCATCTCCTTTGATCATCAAGTGACAACTGCAGCCGTGTCTTGTTATACAGGATGAAGAATAGGCACACCCTGGCATCTGAGTCCTCACTGGGACTTACATGGACAGCTGTGAGCTTACATACAAGATAAAATACAGATCGATGAGAAAAAAATAAGGTTTGTAGTATACCATAAATGATCCATTGAGACAGTGACAGGAAATGCCATTTATTTATTTGTGGTTCTTGCTTCTCTGACAAGCCCAAACGTTTCCATGCCACCACATGTTGCCAATGTCTCAAATCTGAAAACATTTATCAAGACTTCCAAAATACTTTCAACGCCTTTCCCCAGGAGCTTATACTTTCATAAAAAGAATACATGCACAAGAAAATTCTAGGCTATCAGAGAGAAGGCACGAATGACTCGACGTATTGCCGTCAGATCTTTGAAATTCATCAGGCTTTGCAAACTTTCCAGTTGTCAGTTGACTGTTCAATTTCTAGATCCACAGACTAGTATGAGAACAGATACCAAAAGTGAGTTCTTTACCAGTACAAGGTAGGTATTATTGTTATCCAACAAATGCATGGTTATGCCAAGGAATACATACAGCTCTACCTCATGGCCTAAATTCTTGTCACTTCTTGACCAGTTGTAATTCCTTATATTACTGATTCCATTTAAATCTAATCAGAACTAGATCTAGTGCTGCCATATGTTACCAGTGCAGAATGAATAGCGTACCACTATCTGCTTTCGTGCCATTCCTTCCAGCACACAACTCTTGGACAGAGAAGGTAAGTAATGCACCTTGAACTTCAAACAGCCTATCCAGATGTCAGCTGGATTGCTTAATGCCATGCAATAACTCTCTTGACATACAGAAGGGATGTCACAAAGGATAGAATTACCGATCACAAAAGAAAGTTATTTACACTGCAGTTTCTCTAAACTTTGAACACCCTGGGTACCAAATTCTGTTAGCATAAGTAGTAAATAATCAACCCCTTTCCATTGTAAATGGACAAACCAATTCTACCTCTCCATATCTAGGATTTATGACTGTACAACTGCTATTAAGAAAGGCTATGTTTTCACAAGCTTTTAGAACTGTATTCAGAGAAGACAAAGCCAGACAAAACTCTTTCAGTGCAAAGTCACTGCACCTTCCTAAGACAGTACTGTTTTTCTTCCATACCAATGAACAAAACGTACCCCAGCCTCACTACAAGGAATAAAGACCACCATCATCATTGCAATGTTTCCTAGGAAGCACAGTGAGTTCATATTCACGCCGTCTCCTTCACTTGGACTTTTCTTTGCCAGTCTATTCACCTGCTAATGTTCTTCCATCTATTTCCACCTACAACTACAACACAAGCATGTACACATTGGTGCACCATTTTATCAAGGGGGAAGCTACTTGTTTATGTCATCACAGATTTCATTAAATAAAAACAAACTGTAGTATTTCCTAAAGACACTTGAATCAGAGCATCTGAAAGTCAGATGGCACAGAAAGACAACTGTTGGCTTTGAAGGACAAGAGAAACTATTTTATGAGAGAACAAGGCTAAAGACTCCCAAGTTGCTTTAGCCACCAAAGAGGTCCTCTGGATAAATCGCCATCTCCCTTCCCCTTCTGCCACAACTAACAGTCTATGTTTTAAAGCAGAGTCTTCAAGTACTGACCAGTGTTCTCAGAAAGGTATGAAATACAAATTAAGATATTTATCAAAAATCTAGCCCTGCTGAAGCAGATCAACTGGTATACTACTAAAGAGAACAGTTCAAATTGGTTTTGCTTCTTAAATGAACAATTGAATCCTGCTAGCAGTTTGTAAGCTCCAAAGTGAAAGAATATTGCTCTGAATACCAGTTCCCTCCATCAAAAATTGACAAAGCAATAACTAGATTTATCTTTGAAATTAATTCTTTAAGTATTTCATGAATTCCAGAGCCTCCAAATAATGTAAAGCTTCTCACCTATAGCTAGGCCTCTCATTTATCAGAATGCACGTCCATCAACAGATATTTTTAGACTAGAAAGCAGTCTAGCAATTCTCAGCCCTGTTTCTACTCTTTCTTACTGAATTCCTAGAGAAGTAGGCATTTACCAATTTTATTTTTAAAAAACCAACAAAACAAAACAAACAAAACCACCTCCACTTCCCCTGATGCTAAAAGGCCTATCAAAAAAAGGAAATAAAAGGTGTCTTTGTTTCCTTCTCATCTGCTCACAGGAAAGGGCAACCCACTAATAAAAAATAAATTGTATTTGTGATTTAGCTTGTCTTACAAGAAGAGAATGAGCCTGGTAAGATTTACACAAGCTGCAGTGTGCTACTGCTCATTTTGGTGCATTCAGTAATACCTTGTAGAGATTAAAAAAAGAAGTGTTAGAATAATCTCCAAAAAAAGATTTGGAGTTTTCTAAGAGTTTCCTTCTTTGAATGCAAATATTTGGTTTGCCTCTTTGCACAACAGAACAAGGGGTATAGAAATAACACACAGTGGAAAAACTATATATTAAGAAAAAGATCCAAATCCCTACAGTTGAACAACATATGACATACGAAGTATAGAAGATTACAAGAGAAAATTTTCCAGTGAAACTAAGGAAGCTGACTACTGTAAAAGAAATCTCTGCATTTGAAAAAAAAACAAAAAACAAAAAACCAAAACACAAAACTAACCCAAACAAACAAAAAATCCCAAACCAAAACAACCCACAAAAATCAAACAAACCAACCCCACAAACCCAAAAAAAAACATAAAACCCAACAACAACCAAACATTTGAATGAAGTCAAGCAAAACCCAAGCTAATTTAATCTATCAACATAGCCAGGACCTGTAAACTTAAGTCTTGAGGATCTGCAAGTGGCTTATAATATCCATAGGTAAATCTCCTCCAAAGCTATCCAAGTGTAGAATTAAGTGGGATAATACTTTATAGCATGATCCACTTATTTACTGCCTCAACATAGTTCAGTTACAATCTACCGAACATCTGTATTTATATAACAAATACAATAAGAAGGCTAGCTAAATGGCAGTTATTAAAAGTACTCTACACAGGCAGAAAGGTCTGTCTTAGGTTTAAAGAAATCAAACTGATTACTAAATAATACACTTGTCATAAATGGCAAAAAACCAAGGCAGAAGTTGTTAAAGAAAGCATCTGCAGTCATATAGGACTTAGTAACAGTTACAGTTTAAAGGACCTGAGCGCCAACTATGGTCTTCAAATATACACCCATAGGAAAAAGAAAGAATTAAAAAAAAAAATCAGCAAACATACGAGTTACTTACTAATGATCTACTACACTCCTAAATATTCTAATTAAAACAAAAACAAAAAAACCCACAAAACCAAACCAAACAAACAAAAACCCCAAGTAAGTTCTTCCTTATGTTTCCAGCCATGCTTTAGCGGGTTTCATGCAATGACTGCTGGAGTAAGAATAAGAAAAGCAAGAACTATAGCTGAGTATTCATACAAGTGACTTGAAGGTGGGTGGAGATCGGGTAGAAATCACGCCTAAAAAGTCTGCTTTTATTTAAAAAACATATTTTAAACAGCACGTGGAATTTTTGTGTTTAAATTTATTTTAAATTGGTCTTTCTACTGAATAATTATTACACAGGCATCTGGAAGACATAAACAGCTGTGCTGCATCTATGTAGCATTTTTAAGAAGAAAAAAACATCCTAAAGATGTATTTCGCTTCAGGAAAATGAAATGCAGTAACTTGTTTCTACAAAACTTTCCTGGGATAAGGCTCACTAGAAATCTAAACACACAAAGAATTAGGTGGAAGTCATCTGGATATTAAGATACTCATTAAAAAAAAAAAACCAAAAACCACAAAAACCCCTTTTGAAACTGTGTGGATTGCAAGCTGGGTTGGTTTCTTTCATTGTTTTGGGGTTTTCTTCTGACTTTATCCTTAAGAGTCATGAATTGAAAAAAGCTCGAGTTTGGATCTCATCCAAAATATGAAAAACAAAATAAGGGAAGGACGAGAGCATGTCCAAGTACAACCCCAGGAAGTAAAAAAATGTCTTTTTCCCCTCACACTGGGGGCACATTCCTAAGCAAATGGACCAGAATTACTGACAGCAATGGACAGACATCTCCATGAATCTTAAGGGGACTGCAACCAGTTGATGAGGCCTCACAGCGTTCTCAAAAAAATTCATGAAGGAGCCATGAACAGAAACCTTAAGGAGACAGCAATGCTATACTAAAGAATATTACCACACTGGGGTGCATGACTGAGAAGTATTTTGTCTGGGGAGCATTTCTGAGGCGCTTACCTCCTTTGAAGTGTCTTGGCGTCAGGATGAATGCTAGCTGTCCTCGGGCTGCCATCCCTTTGAGGGGAGGGAGATACAGATGAGCCCAAAGGTTCTCTTCTAAACACAAGTCCTTACTGCAAGCTGGCCAAAAGGTCCCTGCAATCAAAGAAATCATTGTGGTTTTGCATGTGGCGCATTTACGTCCTTCAATCAAGGTTTGTCAGCCATCTAACATGTTCAACCACAGAGGAAAAAATAAATGCATCTGCTGGGTAGCCAATGCAGAACAGAGACTAAGGAAAGAGAAGAACTGTTGATTTTTCAGACTAAGCAGAACCACCTCGGTATACAGTATTTTGTGCATGTATAATGTATTTTTAAAAAGCTATTTGTCTTTGGAATAATTTTCCAAAACTCTGAAATTACTGCTCTCTTCAGATCAAGAAAAACCATCACATTTTCTTTTCCAGACATACACCCTAGTCAATGTATTCTACAATCTAATGCAGCAGTCACTCCTCAACAATTACCTCTCGCAATTGCCACAGCAGTATACAATTAATCCTCAAATGCATTCTTTTTGCCATAAGCTGGTTGTAAGAGCTTGCAGAGCCACTTGCCAGGAAAAAACAAAACAGTGCAAGTTCTGTCACCACACTGACAAAAGATTCCTTCTGCTAAACATTTAGCAGACTTTTGTGTTTGCATGATGCCAACATGCCAAAGCCACGAGCTCCATGTTTTCCTTAGCATGAGTCATCTCTAACAGTGTCCATATTCACAGCCCCTCTGGCACACCTCCTAGGCACATAGAAAGGAATCTTTATAGCCCAGCTGTCACAAGCCTAGGCATGTCATATTAAGCACATGATTGCCCAGAGCTCCAAAATAACGGGCAATCTTGGTTTATAACTTTTCTACCAAAGTACATTGTAGTAGAAGCAAACAGACACATATTTCTTGTATTGGCTGTAAAACCAGTTCCTAGCTAGTAAACACAAGAAATTTATACAACTGAAGAACTGTACACATTTCACTTCCTAAAGGAGTGGGTAACCACTTCTTTGGAAAAATAAGTGTATGCAAGTCCATACTCTTCCTCTGCCCATCCACCTTTCCTTTTCTCACTTCAAAAAACAGCAGTAGGAGAGAGAAAAATCCTATTCCTTACAACCATTATTCTTTTAAGTGTGAAGTTTTTTCATTACCTAGTGAGGCTGACAACGGTCATCCCTCATAACCACACGTATCCAGTCATTACCTCATGGGGGAAAAACCCTAACTGCAATCTGTGGCAGATCTTTTCCCAGGAAGTCCATTTAAAGAGGCATGTGAAGATTAGTCCAGAGGAGGGCCACAAAGATGATCAAAGGGCTGGAGCAGCTCTCCTATGAAGACAGGCTGAGAGAGTTGGGGTTGTTCAGTCTGGAGAAGAGAAGGCTCTGGGGAGACCTTGTTGCAGCCCTCCAGTACCTGAAGGGGTCCTATGAGAAAGCTGGGAAGGGACTATTTACAAGAGCAGGTAGCAATAGAATGAAGTGTAATGGCTGTCAACTGGAAGAGGGTAGATTTAGATTAGACATAGCGAAGAAATCCTTCATCATGAGGGTGGTGAGGCACTGGCACAGGTTGCCCAGGGAAAATGCAGATGCCCCCTCCCTGGAAGTGTTCAAGGCCAGGTTGGATGGGGCTTTGCACAGCCTGGTCTGGTGGAAGGTGTCCCTGCCCATGGCAGGGGGTGGGACTTAAGTGATCTTTCAGGCCCCTTCCAACTCAAACCATTCTACGATTAATGGGTGACTTACATGGTTCTATGGCAGTCCCAACGTTTTGTCTATTCACCTGTTACAGACAGTCACCGAGAAGGCAAGAAACACAAAAATGTAGCCTATAATCAAAGCTCCATATGGAACTGAATTTTACTGGTTATATCCCATGGTTATTAAAAAACTGTACAAAGCCCCAAAATGGGAAATCGGAAGCATTCCAATGGGAATCTGCATTAGTTTACAGAATTCATTTGTCCAGATTAACTGCATTACACCAAAAGCAGAACTAACAAATGAACCTTGCACCCAATGAATACTGAGATTAGTAAAGTTGGGTTGTTTTGGTTTTTTTCACAAAATGTCACCCCATTTGCACCTACGTATCTTAAACCTATTTCACTGGAGTAGTTCACATCAACAACACTCAGGGGTTTTATGAATTAGTCCCCTCTCTAGATCAGACACAAACAACTTCCAACAAAATATGAGGCACAAGAACTCCTCCACCTCCATTGTACAAAGAACCAACTGCTCTAATGCTTAAATCTATTTCTGTTTACCCATTACATCAAATTAAATTCAAAATGAAAGGTACAATTCAAATATACCTCTTTGCAAATATCAATCCACCCATCAGTTTAATCCTTTTTTCACCACTTGTGTATACAACTTCCAAGATCTTTTGCATCCTTGCTCTGCAGCCTGTAGATCTTTACACCTCTTTTACCTTCACCTTTTGCATTCACATTGCTCTTAATTTCCACTGCTTCCTTTACTGAATATTCATAACCCAATCCTACTTCAAAACTCTTACTAGTAATGAAGTCTTATGTATCAGCTCTAGAATCGCCCAAGATTTTCAACTCGAGACTTCTGTCCAGGTTATCACTCCAATCCCTGTAGAACACTTTTTTTTCTGGAAAAAAAAAAAACCAAACCACTCCACTTCCCTTATTATTTTCCACTTTTTCTCTTTACAGCTCTTCCCCTGACCTGTAATTACTGCTAAAAACCCCTTCTTATCCATCATTTCCATTCTGCCTTCCTCCCCCATGTTTTTGTTTCCTTCTTACCAATTGTTGTTTCAAGGAACTGTTGAAGAAAGCAGAGAGGGAGAAAGCCTCAGTACCTCCAAGTTATTATTTCAACTGTTACATCTCAACTGTTAGGCAACAGCTTACAAATTTAGTAGTGTGATGAAAAAAACAAAATGGAAAGAATCTTAAGAATCTGATTTAAAACACTGGTTCCTGAATAGAAGAACTGTGATGTTTTAGAACTAGTACAGTCCATGAACCTATTCACCATGAAACTTTCCTTTTGAAGTTCTATATTTTTGTGTCTAACCAATTCTTTCCAGATAACACTTTCTGAAAGTTCTACATTCAACCATTTCAACATGCTTAATAACATGCCCTGTAACATACCATAGGGTAATATTCTCTAATGTAAAGAATGTGATTTCTCTGCTTTTATACAACTATCTCCATACAGACCACATGAAGACCTAGGACTCATTTAACTCAAAGAACTGTACAAATGCCGAAGTATTGAAGTAAGTTAACTGAGCAATACAAGCCTCCTAATGTTCACATTAAAAATATGACACATAGTCATTATGTAAGAGCAGATTATAATAGAGATATGTAAAGAAAAGTTATCAGCTGAAATGGCATTTTTTTAGAGGTTCAAGAGAACAGTGGATCAACGAAGTGCCAGTCGCCTGACAGTGCTATTGGCCACATTCTAGCTGAAAAGCCTTGTGCCTGGAAGCCTATTTGGGCAACAAGATGGGGAACCGGCCCACGGAACTACTCCACCTGAACCTGGGCACAAATACACACACACATGCATTTTCAGCATTACTGTTAGCTGATCAAATAGGTTTCCCAAACATGGATTTGGCAGTGTGCTCCCATAAAACTTCAGACCAATCCGAACCACCAGTGTACAATCTCCCTACCTCATTTAAAAAAAAAAAAAAGAAAAAGAAAAGAAAAAGAAAAAGGCAATTTGTCCCCTGCCTACTCAGTGAGCTGAATCACTCCACTGATAGTTTAAATGGTCTCTGCTGCTAGGGTGAGGAAGCAGCCAGTCACAAGGCAGAGTTGGACTTCCCCTTTCAGCAGCAGCAGAAAAAAGCTTGCACCTAGATGCCCTACTAATACTTACTTTTCAGATATCTCACAGGCCCACACCAACTGCAGCAGTTAACACACAAGATACGCGATATTTGACATAAACAATATTACATGCTGTAAGAAAGCAATGCTGTGCCATCATGGTCTGGTCAGCTAAACTAAACAAAACTCTTCACGTTATAGCTAATACAGAAGCAAGCTGTTAACAAAAGCTGTGGTCCTTCTCTCTCTCCTCCAACTTCCCAATTTTGAGCCACCCAATTCACCGTTTTTGTCGTTGTTGTTGATTTTGGCACTGGACCTAGTAGTTTTGAAGCCACAGGTCTGGACCGGCTAACCTGCAAGGGTTTGGGGTTTGCTCTTTTTAAGAGCCAGGCTCTTTTTGGAAGGGGCAGGAGAAGGTATTGGGGAAACTTGTTTCCCTGGCGAACGAAGTCATTCTGCAGTCAACAGATCCAATACAAGTAAAATTGCAGGAACATGAAAGCAGAATGGAGAACAAGATATTGCCTATTTCAGCAGCAGCAACCTCTTAGCTCTGCCTAAAGGCAGGTACCAAGATGTGAAATTACCCACCGAGTATTTCATACCATATAGAAACTGGCAACCAGAGCAGTACAGAGGCAGCATTTAAGGCCATCGCAACAAGCACAATACAAACGTATTACTTCCAAATTATTATTTACATCGAGCTCTCTAAATTTTTATTTAAAACAAGATCAGAATAACATGACACGGTTAAGCACCTAAACGTTGAGTAATACAACATAGTTATTGTGAACTCTCAGGTTTTTTTGAGTTATACTAGTGATGCTTCCCAATCTTGATACAATTGTACAGTAAGAAGTATTTAGCCATAAGAGTAACAGTGTGGAACTGATTACACTGATAAATAGGAAAACTCTTTAAGTAACCACTGTTAACTAAGTAGGTTTTTCCACAGATTCAGAAAAATAAGACCATATGATGCAGATTCCAGAAAGTGACAATAATTGCTTGGACGGCTGAAGAAAAGCATTGGAATAAAAAGTTTCTAAATTCACATTCAAAACAGTATCTTCGAATAAAGACAATGCAAGCAAAGGACTCCTTTCTCATTAAAGACCACCGCAAATGGCTACAGTGAAAGACACAAGTAGTAAAGACAGTACTATCAACAAAGGTTCAGAGCTGCAAGATAACTATCTCTAAAACAAGAAGGAAACAAACTGTTTTAAATATGAGAACAGGGCCTCACAGCAAAACCACTTGTGCTAGAGAAAGAGTTCATGGGTTCTTTCACACCCTTTTAATCTTTGTCTTATTTATGGCCATTAGGGTCTGTATCAACAGAAGCTTTCAACTTCTTTAAATCAGGAGACCAACTAGATCTGAAAGCCCAGCAGAACCATGACAGAAACTCTCTTGCTACCTCTTTCAGGGCTGTCCAACCAGATGTTCGTTTCACATTTACTATGGACAAAGGAAGGCAACATCTGTTCAGCTCTTCTGGAGGCCAGTGCTGCCTGGTGAGAACAGAGCAGGCTACCAGGGGCGTCAGAAGACATGTAAGCACATCAGATCAGGGATCACCTCACAGGAACCTGTGCCTCATTTCATCCCCTAACACTGTTGCAACAAGAGAATTTGCAGTCCCAGTCTCCTTCTCATTTCAACTGCAGGAATTCCTACAGGATAAGGCAATTCCATCTGGCTTTGGTCAAGAGAGTAGAGAAGGCACTCCATCGCCTCAAGTCCTCACGAAATGCAGTAATGGCAACATGCCCGCAATTGTAGTGGGCAAAATGAGAGCAAGTTACAGGTTTTCTTCATTAAAGTGTACCTAACTCCCATCCAAAGTTTAGCAATGGTAGTTTGCATAAGTCAAGTCTGAAAGGGCACTAGCTGCTGCTGTGGGGCTGAGCACACAACACAAACGATGGAGCATCGAGAAACTACTGATACGTTTCACTTCTCCCTGTGCTGAGGTAGCAGTCCGTGCTGCAGTGGATTCTACAGTCCCAACACTACGCAGAAAAATCTCCACTCTCCTCTCCCACCCTGACACAGGCTGCCTGCCGTATCAAATGAGGACAGAAGGCACCAAGTCCATTAGCTTCCAGCTGACCCACAGCAAACATTTAAAGACACACCAATTCAGAGATGCTCATAAATGTTAAAAGTAAACCAGTGAAAGCTGTAAAGCAAAAGGACATTGACTTAAAACTTACTGAAGCCACATATAAACACCCATATTCAAGTTCACATTACCTAGATTGCTGTGGCAAGAACATTCAACATATCCAAATGTCCTTAAGTTTTCTGAGGCACTCAACTTTAGGCTTCCTTAAATTCAGCAAATACTGATTTAAAAAAAATAACTGCAAGTGACATAAAATCCACCTCATAAAAGGTTTTCCAATAGTTAAGCTGTCTTGCCTTTTAAAAAGTGTGTATGATTACCAGATGATATTTGCTTAGCTTGACCAGTCAGCAATCACATCATGTTGTATTTTGGCATAACAGATTAGAAAGCACTGAACTATCAGCACTTACACATGGAAAAGCTTTCATATATACGCATCAAGTCACTTCCAAACCTTCTCTTGAATAAGCAAGCCTGAATTTCAGTTTCTCTCTGCAACACAGCCTTTCCAAACCTCAAACTGTTCCTGAAGCTCTTTACTGAATGTATTACAGTTTTCGAGCCTCGCTGTGAACTGGCTGTATTATTCCAAGAATGGCCTCATTGATGCCCTGTAACAAACACCAAAGCCCTAGCCAATACAAGTTTTATTTTGGCTCAGCAACAGCACTGCTTACAAACCTCATGTTCATCTGATTACCTAAAATAAACTATACAGCACTTTCAGAATCACTGCTTTTCAAAAATAAACCGTTACTTCTAGACTTCATTTGCCTGAACTCATTGTTCTACAGAGCTCAGTTAATCAAACTTCATAGAAGTGAGTATAGGTATTTTTCATGACAGTATACCGTGTCATTTGTAAAATTTAACTAGAAGCATACCAGCTTGACTAACAGTAATAACTATATTATATCCTAGACGTGAAATAGAAAGCCATACAGGTATAAAGACTAAAATGAAAATTATCAGCAGCTATCCTTTATGAACTGTACCAGCATCAGCTCTTCTCATACTTTTTTATTTTAAAGAACTTTTACAATACTTTTACAGAATGGGAAGTTGTCTGGGTAAAAAAAGGAGAGGGGGAAAAATAAACAGTCTGATTCGCATTGGGTTAGGAAGTTCAAAAGAAAGTATTTCAACAGCTACGAAGTGTGCTAGAGAAATACATCTGAAGGATGAAAAAACATGACCTTAGAGACAGTAGTATTTTTTAGAGTACATAACACAAGACTAGCTCAATACTTGCTAGTTGTATTGGATTTTGAAACTACTTGGTGATCGTTTGCTCTATCATTATATTCATATGTATAGCAGTCTAGGACAGGGAATTTAAAGATTTTTTAATGTATATATACATATATAACATACTGATCTCAGCTTTTATCCATATACATATATTAACCTCAGCTTCGAGAGTGACGTATATGCAAAAAAGCCAAGAAACTATTCTTCTCTATAAAGACAAATTAATTTCCTCTTATATGTTTCCAAATAATAATCCAAGATCACAGAAATATGAAAAAGTTATGAAGTTGTAATAAAGCAATAATTCATGTTTCTTCAGTTTTGTTAATAACTTTATCAGAGAGGCACCTCAATCTTGGAAACAAAACAGATTCCAAACTACTTGGCCTAAAAAAGACAAGAGAAACAACTTCAGAACCCAGTCTAACTAAGCTCCTTAAAAATTGTTAAAGCAGAGTAAGCTGCAAAAAGCAGAGCTGACAAGCTCCTAGACAGAAAAAAAAATTAGAATAAATAGCATAGCAGTACTTTTAAAGAGTTACAGTATGGCAAAATTCAGAGAGACAGCAAACAACTTTACATGACTTTAAAAGAAAAAGAAATAAATCTAACAAGAATCACAAAGACACTCTATTCCATTACGAAGGAAGCAGCAGATGCTGTTATCTAAAATCTAAAGAAACCCAGAGAAGTTTCATGAATTAATTTTATAAGGATCTAAAAAGAATTATAAATTTACTGTCCATGGGGTATTTAATCAGATCATAGATGGAACAGATGAACCTTTCACTTGGAAGACAGCAAGAGTAGATAGGGTTCCCAGAGCACAGAGACAATGGGAGTCACTACCTATTTTGTTAAGCCAACTTCATTAACACACTTTTTTAACACATCATGGCAGATAAGGAACAGCAGTCCCTCTAGATGTACGCACCCATAGAAACCCTTTGATATGCTTCAAAAGCAACATTCCATTTACTTACTATCTCCTACAGTAGACAAAAGCCCTTGGTCCCAATAGAATGGGAACATGAAGACATTCTCTTTTAAGATGTAGCTTTAACGCATTTGCATTTCTGTTTTATATAAAGACCTTTGGGTTTCTGACAAAAAGATGTTCTGCAATTTAATTTCTATTCAGATGACAACCTAAACTAGTACCCACTTCACCCGTGCTCGTTGCTCTATTTGAATAAACTCTGACGACAGCAATTATATACTAATCTCCAACAACAGATGTAAAGAACAAAGTCTAGAGGGAATGGAAGACTTGGTCTATGCAAGCAGTAAGACGCTTTGTATTTAAGACTCACTGTGTTAAAACAGTAATACCTCTGCTTCACATCAAAATATGGCTTGTCTCTGATATGAAACAAGATGCTATAAAGCCAACATATTTCTGAAAAGATGAAGTTATGATATTAAAAAAAACTAGAATATGAAAATTTAACAAGGTATTTGAGTATATCTCCCTACTTTAGAAACTAATTATTTTTTAAATGCAAATTTCTAGGACAAACTATCTGCCATTAACTCATGAAATGATAACACTCATTTCAAGTTGCACTGCCACGTATGTCATGCAGAAGACACCAAAAGCTTGACAAGTAATTCTCATGAACATCATCTGAAGACAGTAAGAGGCCTCAGGCAAGTACAGCAGTATTATATAAGCCTTCTAAAATTTCAAGCAACAGGTCCCTTAACACACTGGCATGTATAATGTAGCTTAACTGAAGCAGGTGTGGAATAACAGTAAATGAAGAACAATACAAGGATTTCTCAAAGACAGATGATTCAGATGATTTTAAAAAATTAAAATTTAAAAAAACTCAATCCAACACCCAAACATTCTGGCTAATTAGAGAATCTTCAAAAATATAAAATTTTTCATGGCAATACCCATCAACCACCTTTGCTGAAAATACAGAATTCCTCTTAAAACCTGTCAAATATTTTAAAGGATGTCAGAACAGGTATTCTGCAACTGCATAAACTTGTTCTAGAAAGGGACATGAAATAGTAATCATCAGGTCTGCACTGTCCCAAATGGGATAGAATTTTTTCTTTCCAGTACCTTGAAACTTGCTACATACAAAATAAATGCCAAAAAGTTCTCATAAAAGATACTTACTCCTACTTAACAACTGACATGGGAGTACTTAGGAAAAAAGTTATTACGTAATAAGATACCTCTTCAGCTCACAAGAGGATATGCAGGAAGCCTAGGGAAACAAAGACTGATCTGATCTGGAGCTAGAAGGAAAAAATTAGACCGATTGAAATTGTTATTGGAATTGCTATTTGTCTGCCAGCAATAATTTATAGAAAATCAATTTAAGAGTTCTCTATAAACAGTACCTCTTTCTAGCCAAGATCCAACAGATACATGGCCAGCATACATCACACTGCACAGGCTTTAGAGAATAACGATCGCTGCAGTGGCTGGCAATATAACCTAAGATCCTATCATTTTCCCACTTGCTCACTTCAAAAAATTTCATTGTGTAAGAAAACATTAGTATCTTTCTGTAATTAGAGCTAAATTGTCCCGTCATGGAAGAAATAATTATCTCCTAATCACTCAAGACGTGGAAAATTAATGTGTTGAACATTCTTGCTGATGGATTATCACATTGTCAGAGGTAAAAGATGGTCAAAGTCTTAGAACTACACAAGGCAGTCCTGGCTTGCAAATACAAAAAAGATCTGCAGCAAACAAACCTAGATTCTTAGCCAATATTAATCAATTCATTCAAAAATTAACATAGTCCTTTTTAATAGAGTATGTGTGTGCGTATACACACAGATACATATATACACACACAATCATGATGACACTTACTTCAGAGAGCTAATAAAACTGCAAAATGTTTCCTTTGCAGGTTGTCACTTCAGCCTCACCTAATACCAATCACGTATTAATTTTCAATAGTATATATAAATGAGATTTTCACCTTGAAGACCAAAGGTTCTATAGTACCAAGTGTCTTGCAAAACAATATAAATTCACAAATAACTGCAATAATGAATAAAAACGACTAGCTGTACATCCTACTAGCTCTAGAAAGAGCTGTACTTTCCTCCAAAAGCTGCTGTTAGTGCAGTATCTTAGAAAATTGACACAAGTTAGTAAATTCACAGGCTACTGCACTTGACAAGTGTTGTGGAAGGTCAAGTATTTTCACAAGATCCTCTTCACAACAATGAGCACAAACATCACTAATGACACATCCAGTCAAACCCATTCAGGCTACCAGCACTACAGTCTCCTCTCTCCTTCAATTCAGGAAAGCAGCAGTTGCCATACTACCTTTACAAAAATGTAAAGGTTCACTCAGCGCAGATTTGGACACTGGATTCTCTTTCAGCCACACTGCTATTATACATTTTAAAAACTACTGAGTGGCATTCCCAAACTTATAACTATTTTTCTTGTATTTCATTTCCCTTATCCTTTAAGACCTTACTGTTACTTGTCTAAAATGAGCCCATTTCAAGCAGAGAGACAGTCCAGGAGAGAAATACCACTTTTGCCTTTTTGCCATACTTCAGGTAACTACCAAACCTACACTGAGAAATTATAAAAGTAGTAATAAAAGCCATGATGAAAAATGTATCCTATTTACTGTGCCAAAATATGTGCTTCCTGTTCCAAGATCTAAACTATACGTAACTTCTAAGTCCAGTACTGGTGAGAGGTTATCAGGTCTGAAAGCATTCACAAAGCCCTCAGTGCTTTACTTTGTGAAGCAGACTGATTCAGAGTACAATGAAGAAAGGAAAAACCATCTGTCCCTTCAGTAACGCACCTCCTGGATTCAGAAAAAAATCCTTTTTAACTTGGAAATTAACTGGCAATGTCAGAAATCCAGAGATAAAACAGAGTCCCCCCTTTCAGAACCTTGTCTTTGCTGATAAATAAAATGCTTCCACAAAAGCAAAAGCAGACTGAAAATCAATTTCACAGGATTTTCTGCCTACTTGTAACTTCCAACTCTGTCAAAAGAGTAATCTCTTATCTGGATTGCCATCTCACTGTCACAGAAGGAAGAGCCATCCAGTGGGGACAAAGTCTGACCAAGAAATAAGGTAGTACCTACCACAAGCTTTCAGATATTTTCACTACCTTCTAGAGGTAATAAAACACCATATCCATTAAATTTAAAAAAAAAAATCAACACAACCAACAACAACAACAAAACCCTCTATCTGGCACACTTAAAACTGAACCCTGAAACTAATCAATACGGCAGAGGGAGGGATCAGAAGGCAGTTAATGGAAATCCCTTCCATTAGCTTCATTTACAGCTAATGTGCTGTTTGCTAATGTGTAAATAAATTAACTTTTGGATTTTAATTTTTAAACTGCTCAGACCAAAGCTAGGTTTAGTCTCCTCCGAAAAACAGCTTGACAAAAACTTTCAAGCTTCACAAAACAGCTGATACTACACTGTTTTTAATGTTCTGACAATTCAAATGTAGACCTAGGTTACATTTTCCAAATTTAAAAAACAGAGTTACATTCTCCAAATATTAAGAGAATCTAAACATATCACTTACAAACTTAACAAATTGATGTTATTTAAATTAATTTCTATCTGTACTGACATAGCAAGGCATGTGCATTGTTTTCTATTAAGTTCTGCCACATACTTCACAAAATACAGTAACTCATTCTTTCTTTAGAATTGAAAGGACAAAAATATCATTTTCTTCAACTGAGGTTTGATTGAAACCTTGCCAACGAAAACAGGCAAGACTGGACAACTTGAAAAAGAATTACTTATGAAATCAAATGACCATCATCTGTGAGTATCTTACCTTTAAATAGGATCCATAATATTTAGTTACGTATGGACTGTCACACTGACTCAGCACTGTGATTTCTTGCTGGATGTCTTCTATTTCATCTTCTGCTTCTTCTAGATCAATAATTTTTATAGCAACCACTTTCTGAGTCCGATTGTCAATTCCTTTAAAAACTTCACCAAAAGAGCCCTTACCAATTTTCTCCAGTTTTGTAAACAGTTCTTCTGGATCTGCCTTCAGAGTCTGTTAAAAAGAAGAGAAAAGTTACTCAGTATTTGTAACAATAGAACAAAATGTGATATTTTAAAAGGCAAACACTACAAATTCTACATGTTGCTATTTGTCCAGCTATTCTCTCTAACTCAATAATTGACGTGTTCTTTCTACATCCCTTATATGCATACACAGCAACATTTATACCTCCCTGCATATAAAGTACAAATTTAACACCACCCTTGTGACAGGGTTTTATCTCATTTGGCATCAGAAAGTGCAGCTAACTCAATTCCTTTTTCTTTGCCAGTAAACTGCAGCCAGGCGTCGAGAATAAAAGATCCTTATGAAGATTTGGCTTCTATTAATACCAGAATAGACCAAATACCACTACCAATAAAAACAAACCTTTTGTCTACCCTTTTCTCTTAAAACTGGTTCCTTCCCAGAACCTAGGCTCCTACTCTCTTGAATTTTTCACGTATCTCGTCCTTCAACGGATTTTGCTCACACTCTTCACTGCACAGACTACCATTTCCTTTTGTTTGACGTGGTAAGCAATCCTCTTCAATATTCTCCTACTAAGGATTACATGCATGAACTGCCATGCTTCCTCCTTATCCCTGACCCCCACGGTTTTCTGGAACCAGATTTATTTTTCTTTTTCTTCTTCTCTCAGTTGAGTAAATTCATTCACTCCTAAAAAACAACCTGTTTTTTAATCTTGAGCTGAACAGTCACATGAAAACTATGAGCTCTGACCTAAACATGCAAATGTAAGATCTAGGCAGAGCACTCTATGACTGGAGGAAGAAAACAAATATGGAAAGTATTCAGCTAGCTACTGCTGCAGTTAGACTTCTTCCTTTCAGTGCAGATGGTAAATTTCATTGTGTACCTTCTTAATCTAACAGCAAGGAGCCTTCAGAGCTAACAAAAATGTATATAAATTATAATTAGACTGGAAAAGTCATAGGTAGAGGTAATAGTCATGAAATGAAGAAAAATAGGATGGGATTACTTAGAATGCTTCCCTTAAGAAATAAAACAAATACATCAAAAGACTTGCTATTGTTCTTAAGAGCATGAGGTTCATACTAAGTGAAAATACATTGTTGATATGGAAAAACACTCACACACACAAAAAAATCAGTAATGCCTAAATAGGCATAAAACCACATGGTTTATACTTTGCCAAACTTTGTAGAAGCATAAAGAGGGGAATGAAAATGCCTAAGTTATCACTGACAAGCACGGAGCAAACATTTTTCCTTTAATAATTAAATACAGCTTCCAAAGTCAGTTTCAGGAAACAAACATAAGAACATGGCGTTTTATCACCCCTTTGCCATTAAAAGAACAGGCCAAGAGATCCAAGTATCTTGCACTAAAAAAAGAAGCTTGTTACTCCTTCAATTTCAAATGTAATGAGAATTACATACTATAAAACACTATTAAATAGTACATACATAATACGCTAATATCTTATAAGAGTTCCCAAAACTAGAAACCAAATCAGAAACAGTCTTCTCCAGGAATTTTTCATTAATAAAATCACCCTTAACACTTGCATCAGATATTTTCCCTTGTGGAAGACAATTATCAGTCTGTGCTTTCACACATACTGTGTTAAAATTTGAGATTACGCGCCGTAGAGAGCTGTGCACGCCTAATCCATCCGCACAAGCCTTTTAGTTTCATTCACTAGCCACAGGAATCTAAGCATTACATCACTACAAAGGCATCTGGGTAAGCCACAAACCAACCCCAGCTGCAGCTGCCTAAAAAATCCTGTTTCACCTCCAGCGACTAAAAAGCCGGCACAGTCACAGTGTACTGCAGTTGTTCCTACAGAGGAAAATACAACGGCTACCTGCCAGCAGCTTTTTGAGATGTTGGCCGTGTGTATTCATCCCCTATCGTCTTTCCCCATCCCCCCTCAATCCCCCAAACATCTGTTAAAATCATATATTAAAGCCCATTACTTCACGACACCACAATCTTCAGAGATGTGCAGAACTCTCATAGCTTCATTTTTACAGTGTCAAGCTCTTGGGATTCTGATATTAGGTTGACAGGTTTATAAGACAACTGCAAAAGAGTATTTTTCTCAGTCATTGTATGTTAATAATTCCAGAAAAGCAGGGAAGATGACTGCTCCTGAAAGACTCAAGAAGTAGGGAAGAGTTATTCCCATTTGATTTCTTACAATCAAAATTTTGCAATGGTTTTGAAATTTTAGTTGTTCACTAATAGCTGGAATTGATACAATTAAAATTATTATTAATAATGGTTTATTCCCCATGTTCCTTGTGAAATTACTATTGAGAGGAAAAAAATAAATTAAAAAAAACCCACAAAACTTTTCCTTCCCAAATCAGAACTTCTGTAAATTCATTTTTTAGTCTTAAAATTTGAAGGTTGCCATTCCTGAATTTTGTTCTGAGCAACAGGAGGTAGTAGCTCTTTTAAAGAAAAAAAAATATTAAACAAAAAAAAATCTCTTTTGCCCTGTAAGAAGGTCTGAATTTTCTTCTGTGGAAACCAAGTGTTTGAAGTGAGAGCTTTAGACTGCTGGCAACCTGTGTTTTTGGAAAACTACCAGTTGGTCTCTCTTTAATGACCTGCTCCATTTCAAAACTGGAGAGAGCAGGCCTCCAGAAACGTAATGAACTACTTGAATTTGAAAGCACATGAGTGGCCAAATTCCCATTCATTTTTTCAAGATCACATCTGGAAAGGATTCTTGCCAAATATATTTTTGTTTGCTTTTGTAAACACTTCCAACAGAGCCAAAATAAAGACACTGCTTTAGAAATATTCTCTCTATGTGACTGGAGAAAATGTCTTCCACAGATCCTGCCAGCAGAGATTTGCTTACTCTACTCTTTGCAAGCTTTCACTAAGCATATAGCTTTTTCCTACTAATATTTAAATAAAAAGAGAACCAATAAAAGAGCCTTCATGTAACTGAGCACACCAATACTGCTAGAAACCGCAGAAGAGCAAAATCTGCTGCAAAAGGCTAAAGCTAATCACCTTGACTGATAAGGAACTAGACCTCTACCACTAAAACACTTCCATCAAAGTGTGTCCCAGAATACTTATTGTGGCAAAACGAATTCTGGAACATGTAGATTTAAATATTATAGAACTTTCAATTTCCATAGCCACTTGAATAAGTTTGGGTTTTGTTTTGAATAGTGTTTCACACTTCAGAACACCAATTGTAACCATCCTGTCTCAGTCTCTGGCTTCTAGTCCTTCACTTCCCACCATAAGCAGAGCCACCATTCGCTCAATACTTTGAGTAACCTCTCTGTACTTGGCTCCACCCTGGATTCATGACTTTTGACCTTCATCAGCCAGAAAAACATACTCTACTTGAAGTTAACTCTCCTCAGTACCTAACATCACTGCTGTTCACTTCTACAGAATAAAGATAGTCCAACACATTCTGAGATCCTATTTGTTTGAGCCATCAGACCAAATCGAACTCAGCTGTGACCAACTAAATCCACTCACCTCTTCCTAATCCTCCGCACTTCCAACTAATGAGCTCCCAGCCCCTTGCAAAGGTCCTTTGTCTTAATTCATATTTACGACACCTTGCACTTTGTGCCATTTTATTCAGTAATTCAAGTCCTCAAGGTTGTGTAGTTCTTCAGTAATGGCCTCTCAAGTATAATGGGTGTCTTTAAATTTTGAAACATTGGCAAATTTTATCAGCATGCATTGCCTTTTTTTATGCTAAGGTCACTCTTCAGTCACCAAGTGTCATGAACAATTCTGGAGAAATCAGCAGTATCATCCACTCTGATATCACCTCTCCAGTACTCTCCTCACAGCCAGGACTACACACATCTTACAATGTATGCATTTTCACTTTTTTTTCAGTTCTTTTCTGCACTAACTGCCCTTACGGCTCAACAGAAAATCTTACTAAAATTCAAACTAGTTAAATCAAAATTTATCCATAATCATTCTGTCCTAAGACATATAGCTTTAACTGAGTCTTTCACTACATCTCATTCCAGTTCTTATTTCTAACCTTCTTTTACGAAGGGCTATCCATCCAGTTATTGCAGTAAAAGGTTAAACTGTTTTTAACTTACAAGAATTTCAAGCCACCTCCATATTCAAGTTCAAGCTTATTTGGGCAATTGATTTTACTAACAGATCTCTAATTTCTCTTTTGAAACAGACAATCTTTCAACAGCTCATATCCAGATAAACCTGGATACACACTGTCATAGAATGTTGCAAACAGTGAGCCTGACATAACCATTAACAACTGGAGAACTAATAGAAGAAAAAAAAAAATCCATCAAGATAATCACTTCTGGCTCTGGAAATCCTTGAAAGAAACTGCAGAACTATGGCACAGAAGTATTACAAGTTACTGTATTCTAAAATTTTTCTTAGACATATTTCAATAACTGCTGTCAAAGGCAAAACACAACTAGACAGGCCTATAATCTGACCCCGTATCAGCTGAATGCTGATACGTTCTCAAATTATTCGCATCCAAGGCAGAACTTCAAACGCATATTAATATGTTATAGCACGGCCAATGCACGTTATAGTACAAAATTAAGAGCACTTGAAATCAGAGAGGAAGACTCCAAGGCCACAGCCATTTGAGGAATTGTCTTTGAGGTTTCTCCCTCTGCACCGTAACTGCACATGACCACATTTTCATATTCTAAACAATACACTGATTTATCAATATCTTAACTATCACAAAAAGGAAAAACTGCCACAAATTCTGCCATAAAACTTCAGTGGGTCAGGGGAAGAAGCAAAGAATAAAGCTGTAAAACTTTGCATCTCTCAAACGTTTCGGATGTTACAGATAGGGATAAAAACATCTAGTATGCATCACAGTGGCCTTATTAATATATCTGTCACACAGTTCTACTCCCTTGTTCTGATTTCTAACTACACTGGAACAGGTTTTAAGCACGTTTCCAGGGGGAATAAAAAAAGTTGCCTAAAGTTAGCCTACCATAAAAGTATTCCTTATTATTGAATAATCCTCTTTCCACTTACTTTCAAGGAAGATGCACTTAGTCTGAGTTTCAGAACACAATACATACAGTTCTTTATCAATAACATGGATATTCAATGCCTGCTTCCAAATTCCCAGTGAACTAATATCATTTTCTGGGTGCACTGTCCCCTGCACAAATCACACTGTAATTTTATTACATTTTTAATTCAGATTTTCATTCAGAAAGCTGCTTAGTGTATAATATTAAGAGTTTAACACCAACATTAAGTTACCTAACCATAGCCCGCTACATACAAGCATTCAGAAAGAACAAATTCCAATTAAATATGCTGAATTTCTGAATAGTTTCAGACTTTTTAAATATAACTAAAAACTTTCATCCTCCTCCTTTCCACTTACGACACTTTTAAAACATAAAACATTGCAACTGAAAAAAATCTCTCTGTGCCTTGAGCACACAATGAAAACAACAAATGAGTATTATCAGTAGACATAGCACAGCAGTGAAACTCAAAATGTATTTGAGTTCTTCTCTCACCAAGACAAAGAGAGCTAAGGAAAAGAGTCTCAAACAATAGCTTCAGAACAATGTCTCCCACTTGTTTCCACTTACTAAAAAGATCAAACATGGCAAAAAGTCATGCTTAATTAGTTAAGCTATTGATCAAAGTTAGAAAAAAAATTAGAAAGTAGTGGCTCTTTGTGGAAATTCTCACCACTAAGACAAATGGCTGAATAATGCCAATAGAGGCATTTAGAAATTTATGTTGCATTAATACTAATTGAGGAAAAGCGGAAAAAGAATGAGTTTTAGGATCTACAGCAATCTCGTAATTTGAAGGGAGACTCTTCTTGCACCCACTCTATCATCTGACAAGAAAATACAAGTGGATTAAGAAGCTGCCTAACAATGCAGCTGGTAGGAAACTGAAATAAACTAAATAGTTTAGTTTTGCAACTAAAAATAGGATAGGGAAGTACAAGCCTTCTCAAAATTTTCCTGCTTCAAGCCTCACTTTCTAGAGTTACACTGTAGAAGGCTCCTACTATGCAGAATCTTACTAATGCAGAATCAACATACGGAACAGCATGATGCTCGTGCAACCTAAATGTTTATTACTCCCAGATCTGTCCTTGTCCACAATTCCATGCACAGACATTTCCAATAAACCAAATATTTATTGGCTTACAAAAGAAATTTCACTGAAAAAAGACTGCCTACTCAACACACCTCTCTGAAAGTAAATTATGTTTATCTGATTTTGGAACTATACATCCTGACAGATCCAGGAGTTTGGCAGCAGGTGATATACTAAAGCTTAAAACAAGCTTGGGAAAACAAACAAACAGATTTTACTGGTATCAACTAACTTGTGAAAGCCATCATCACTTCGTACTGATTATGGCTCAAGACTCAGACACACAACCCAAACACACCAGCTTAAGGAAGCTTTCAATTTCGTCAAAATGAAGTTGCTACATTCACAATCAAGCTTATTTGTACCAAAAAAAAAAAATGGAATATGGAAGCTGAAGACCACCATAAAAACAACTTTTCTCTTCACAGAAAAGATCGTTTTAATGACGGGTTAGGAAATCTGAGATTAAAATTCTTCTGGGACTGTTCTGATGTAGTATGGAGTCATTTTACTATCTTTATGCCTTCTTCTCATAAAACTAAATATTCTCTTATAGAATTTATACCTCTACACCTCAAATTCTGTACACTGAAGTGATGATTCCTAATGTATCATCTCCGTGATTGTCAGGTGCACACATGTGCACATATAATTTACCCCAGATAACAGACGTATATGGACAAACTCCAAGTCCTCAATTTAAAGAGTTTACAAGTAAAAGAGGTTTTGATTATGTAGCTGCATCCACATAAATTATTACTTTTAGTCACACACAACACCCCTTAATTATATAGTACTCCACCAACGCAGGCAGATGTATCATCACAAAAGCAATAGCCAAGTCAAATTACTCTAGGATGCAGTATTTTATATTGGATACCTTGCTGGCTTTGCTCATCAGTGTTTGGTATAGTCCCCCACCTCTCCACCCAAGAACAGGAGCATGAAAAGAATTACAGCTAAATTTTTAATCGTAGCTAAGATTCATATATCCATTTCCTGTCTCAGAAACACAAAAGATGCTACTATGTAAAAGTTGACATCAAGGCCTTGTACACCACTCATACTAAAAGCCCCTGTAAGTAAATGTATTCACAGCATCAGTGATCTTCTGTCTTTTTGGGGGAATAAAGATGACAATTGACTAAAGGACACCTGACTCCAACACGAAACTGGTACATGAAACTTGCAATGACAGCTTGAGTGGCCTATAAGGTACTTGAACGGTACAGATGCCATAAGCAGTATTTATTACCTGTTCTGGAAGGCCACTGATGGAGATAGGTTTTTCCTGTTTAGAAGCTGTTGACACTGATGGCGAGACAACAGTTAAGACATTGGTGAACACTGCCATTCATCACTCTGCAATGGACAACGACAGTCAACCACCTTGGATGTGACTGATAGCAGAGCGAAGATCCAAAACTAGATTTTGTAAGCTCAGTGTTTGGAAACTAGACTACCTATCCTTACCTCCTTTATCTTGGTATAAACACCCCACCTTAACTCTCTATAAACATTTAAATAGAATTCTAGGAAGTATGTCTAAAAAGCATAACTCCAAAACCACAGACAGGCTGAAACGATGTAACACAGAGATTCTCAAAAAATAAGGATTCACTATTGTCAATCCTTATTCCAAAAAGTTGTTCTAATAAATCCTTCAGCCATTCATGAAGTGATGAGGTCAACCCAAAAACGTAACAAACTGAGTACCTCAAACTGCTTCCCAAAAACAGAGCAGTCTATGCCTGACTGTTAATTACCAGTTATTTTCCACCTAATAGAAAAGGACCTGCAAAGGCCACTGAAAGAAAAGGGAAAAAAAAGCTTAAAGACTGAGAAAACATACAGCAGTCATTTTAACTATACAGCCTCAGCTAACACCACCAGGATTTAATAACATCATTATCCAGATTGAAGCTTGCCCTTGCAACAATGACTTTCTAAGAAGTTAGGTAAAGCACACCACCAAGAAATCACCCACAGTGGCACGTCCAAAGGAAACCAATTCCAACTCCTCCACACATGCTTAATAGCAAGATTTTGGGGGTGTTTGAGGAGAAGGAAAAAAAAAAAGAAAAAACAAACACCAACACAAAAAACCCCCACAAAAAAAAAACCCCTTCGTAGCCACATACTTACTAGAACTTGCTACGCATGACTTCCCAGCATCATTAGTTCCACTGATGATAAAAGCTGACATCTCTAAAACAGCTCCCTACATCTATTGCATAGCCCTGACACAGCCTTTGATCTACAGAGCGAGAAGATGACGACTTTGTTTTCCACAAATTAAAACTCTCCTGTGCTTGTACCCAAGGACTGAGCTTGTAATATGCCACTGAATCATGACATCTATCCCCTGGATATTTTAAAACAGAGCAGCCGTGATCGTAATGGTCCACGGATCTGTCAAATAATTAAGTGCTGTAAGTTACTGCAAAGTATTTACCAAGCTGTAACTTAAACAGTAACAGTGAGCACAACCTTTCAAAAAACCAAAATAAAATCAGGGAAAATTAATCTCCTATACAGAAGCTGGAAATGCAAGACAACAGAGGCTATGCGGCTTTTCCACTCCCTTTGATTTAGCAATCTAATATTTTGCAATTAGCAAAAACAGAGCTCAGACATGAAATAGTTACATTTCATTGTGAAAGGAGAGTGAGTTATAATAGGGAAGATAGTAATACATATAGTGTGTAAGAACAAAAGAATGGCCCTGCTAGATCAGAATAAAGGATACTCTAGGCCAGAACTCTTCTCCTACAGCAGTCAAAAGTAAACATCTTGGGAAAAGTGCAAGGACAAAGTAAATCGCAGTATTTCCCAAAACATTCTTCCAGCCTTCAGCAAACTAACAGTTCAGACACTTTCCGAGTGAGAAATGGTGCCTTTATACTTAAACTTTCTTCTCTGTTCATTTGTCAAGTTTCCACTTAAATTCAGTTAAACTTTTAACACTTCTTAAAGCAAGACAGTGTGAATGTCAATGCTTATTTATATTTTGGATTAAGAATCTGTAGCTCTTGTACGGAAAATAGCAATGAAGAATGAATAAAAGTAATTCACTGTAAAAACACTGTTATTGTTACCAGAAAACTGCAAGGGAGGAAGATAAAGAAAGGTTTTTATCACACACAGGAGGCTTTGGCTTAAAGATGATGGAATTTTAAAAGCACCTTATGAATTTTACGCAGCTGACATGTGGGCACATGTCTAAATACAAATAAACCTCAGAAAATAATTTTTCTGGTGAGGAAAAATAAAAGGTTCAGGGCATTTAGGAGAGAGTGAGGTTGGAGGTTTTTGTTTGTTTGTTTTCCCCCTTTAGGAGACCGACACAGGAAAAAGAAGGTGACAATTGTTTCTGATCAGTAACTCTGCAGTCCCTAAGTCTCAGTGTTCATGATGCCACAGAAGCGTATATGAAACTCTTATCCACCTGAAACTTTTAATTACCTTTACTGTGGAAGCACCTAGAACCACAACCAGGAGTCATACCTAGATCCCATCTATGTGGCACTGTACTGCTTGCACACAGCTGACTCCTAAAAGACAAACCACCTGTGGGCTTTTCTCACTTCTCTGGGATCTGAGGCTGACAGAGCCATTTATCTTTCCTCAGGAAGAGTTTAAAGTATTGTTGTTATTGTTATTACCATAACATAAGGCTCATTTTAAAGTAGGTTAATAAAATCTATTCTACACAGTTACTACACACAGTTACAAGTACACTTAAATGCTAGGGTAAAAAACTGCTTTTCTGGTTTTCCAATGTCAGAAGCAAAGAAAAATATAAGCAAACCAGATGCAGCTGTAACCCCAAATCATTTTAAGTGGGGAAAGAGAGAAGACAGATGCTTAATCACTATTCATTTTAGGTTTTTACTGTTAAAGATTACCTTAAAACTGGCTGCTGCCACATATCCAAGAGCTTGATGTACTGCAGTACTGTGTTCTGCAGCTTCATCCCCTAAGATTTTCTCTGCCAGCCTACGTTTTTGGTTCAACACACTCCTAACATGCTTCAAAATATGTTACGGCTCACCAAGCACCCTTACCATAAATTTATAAACACAGTACTTTATTATTTAAAATATAGCTTTCATTAAAAAGCTACAGAAGCTTATCACAGCTTTGAAATGTGCACCAGTCTGAAAATCAAGGTCATATACACTTATTCCGAGCCAGCCTCACAGAAATCTTGTGTATTACAGACGAACAAGCATTTTCCCTAGGCCATGAAGAAGGAAGACAACACACTCACAGTTTAGTAATGATGCACCATCAAGTCACGCACTCAAACTCATATCCACACAAAGCCCTTAAGCCAAAGACAGCATAAACTTTGACTCCAAGCTTATTTGCATGCATAGAAAATTAGGTCAAAACCCAACTATGTTTTTATTCAGGTTACAACATGCCCACTTCGCAGCAGACAAATCTCAGGTTTTGACAACGTTCCAGCACCATCCTACATTTCCTCCACAGTTTTTCATTCCTTTGGCTCACTTTCTACCCACTCACTTTTTATGCATCACTCTTCAAACATCGATCAGATCCGCTGTTTGGAGAGAAATACATTAATCCTTCATTCCTCTACTCTATTTACACACTACTCTGCTCACACCAAACATAAATTAATAACTAATAAAACACTGTCTCTGCACGTGACATTTTGGGGATCGAGAAGTTACTCTTGTTCACACCAGAATGCTGACTGCTCTCTTGTATAAGTGCAGCAAAGAATGTAGGAGAAAGCTGCATAACTTGTCACCAACACCACTTACATACACCGTTTGTTGCAGAAGCTGGTAGGTGGGGAGGAGGGATCACACTACAGAAAAAGACAGTCCCGTGATTTAGGCAATTTAATTATACTCTGAAGAACTAAGCTCTATTCTTCTCTTCTACATAATGGAAAGTCCCAAACTGTCATCTTTGTCTTATTACACCAGACGCCACATATTGAATGTACCTTACTCTCTGAACATTTATCTGCAAGTAAAATCAAAGAGGATCGTGTACTGAAAACAGACCACTATAAAACTGCTATACACTCTGACAGAATGGAAATGGATATAGACATCTTGAACTGGGTGCAGAAAATCAGCAAGTAGTTTTTACATTTCTGACAGACTTAATGGCTCTGCCTACCAGCTGGTTTTTACTTGGTTTTGTTTGGGGTTTTTTTTACACTCTTAAAATTCACACTTAAGAAACTCTCATAATAATACACAAACTCATGAGAAAAATAACACTGTCCTAAATAAAATGAGATTTGAAGTAAACTCTCAAATTGTATGGACTAACAAAACCCTTGAACATCTACCCATCTAGTACAGCTAATAGTATTACAGACTAAATAACAAATCAAGTCAATAAGAAAATGCAGGTCCTTAGAAAGATAATGCAGCAACACACATAAGCAGTACATGCATATTGCTAGAATAATCTTCATTCTTTCACTTCTGAGCAGCTACAAATCTGACTTTTTCATTCTAAAATACTACAGATTCTGTTTCAAAGTATGTAGGTAGTCATCTTGGTCCTAACATGTTTCAAAAGGATAAAAAAATGCAACATTAACCTAGCCCTACCCAAAGCAACAAACCCATACTGGATTGTCTCTGGCAATCAGCGAACCGCTCATAGTTGGAAGGTGAACTTGAACACTCAACAGCAGTACCTACAAAGGCAATAAATTAATCGGTTCAGAGTGAGGGCCTACGTACTCTATTCAGCATCGAGTACTATGCCTAAGCATATAATTCATGCCATGCCTAAGCATATAGCATTTTAAATTCAAATCCTCAAGTTATACAAGGAAAAAAGATTAATGACTTAGAATCTTGATTCATCGAAAAAACGAAGCAGAGTAAATCAATACTTAAACCAAATGAAGCACAGAAACTTTCAATGCAGGACATAAATTGAGAAAAACTCTACATGCCATTCATAAGTTTTTCTTTTGGAGGCTGGGACACAGAAGTGTCTAATAAGACGTGGGAAATACTAGAATAACAACACACAGATACCAATGACCTTAATGTTTTTTCTGGCAGTTTGCATTTGGACTAAGAAAAATGGGATGGGGGGAAGAAAAGCCAGCTCAGTCACCAGGAAACCACACCAGTTATTTTTAAAATATAGTTACAACGCAGAACCAGCAAATCCCGTTGTATAACAGCAGCAACTAACCAACTCTTAGAGCCAAACACTGGTGCCAAACACGATTCCCACACACCCACCTCGCACAGTACTCCCTCCTGCCAGTACCACAGAGAGGGGCACTGCAGCATGCGCTGAAGGTCAACGTTTTCAGGCCGTTTTTATGCATGCTCCCCTCAATCACGTCAGAATAACGGGACCGAAAATCGCCCATCAAGATACGCTTCGCTTCATAAATTAAAACACCGAGGAGAACTACTGGATGAGGGGAGGGGGAGACAAACCACGCACCCCTCTACTCCGCACATGTCCAAAGGCTATTGGGGAAGGAGAGTGGGAGGGAAGGAGGAGAGAGGGAGGGGAGGGATTCACCAGGCGAGGGACCTCGTTAGGCATTACGCGAAGTGCTGACAGCACGTTTCGTTTCCAAGGGTTACGAAATCCCGCTCCTTCCCCCTCTGCCCAGCCCCCGGAGCCGAGGCAGAGCCAAGAG
>NW_010200368.1:0-28327 GCF_000695765.1 Mesitornis unicolor | reverse complement strand
TTTTTTTCCTGAGCTCAAGCCAGAGCTCCCTATTCAGCCAGGCCGGTCTTAGTCCCCACCGGCTTGATTTCCGACTCATGGGGACGGCCTGTTCCTGCACCTTTAAGAGTTCCTTCTTGAAGGGTGACCAGCCTTCCTGGACTCCTTTGCCTTTCAGAACTGCAACAGTCCAACATCTCCCCAACCCCAGCACACATGAATTACTCCAATACCCTAATTTCACACATCATTTATGTCCTGCCAACTCTCAAATGGAAATTACTGAATCCTCTCCAGATTGGCTCACTTCTTGCCACAGCAGCCTACACACATTTCCAACTCTTGTTAAACCACCCTGGCTGTGGATGCCACATTGCCAGTTGTGCAGCCTGGGGGGGGCTCTGAAGTGGCCCCTCCACAATGGCAAGAAAGCCAGGTCATGATTGCAGTCACTCGGCAGCCAGGACTCCTTGGAGAGGCTGCCACATGGCTTTGGTCTGTCAAGTGCACAGCCTTTTAACTTGCAACCACAAAAAGCCACAGCCAATGAGCATGTCACCAAGTCAGCAAATCACTATCACAGTGAGAAAGCATGCATGCAAAAATATAGAAAACAGAAAAATGTCACACCTCTTCAAGCTCCATTTCTGTCCTATGGATATAAAGAGCAAGATGACAAAGACGCTGAAGGTTTTTTCAGGAGTCCACCAAAATCCCATCTATAGGAGAGCAGCACCAATTCCCATCTGCAGACCTGACAACTCAACAGGTCCACCAGTCCACTTGAAAACATCTGCCAGGCTGACTGGAGACCCAACTGCCTTCTCACTGACATGGGAGCCCTCCTTAGCTCAAAAACTGACTCCAAAACAACACTGAACTGCAAATCTCCTTGGCAGGGTAGATTATCAAAGCATGATTTAAAAGTGAGCTCTGAAGCTAGGGAGCTCAGCCAACTGCTGCATCTGGCCACAATACAGAGAGTCAATCCCCCAGTTAATAACCTCAGACTCCATCGAGGTGTGACATTTAAAAACAATCCAAATAATATCCCAGCCATGTCACTTCATTCTTTTTCCCCTTGAAAGGGCATCTGGCTTGCAATGCTTGGATTTTCCCTCATCCCAGGGAAACCAGCAACAACATTTTCCAAGGGTCTCTGTTCCCTAACCAGGGAGTGGAAGGGATACAGTCAGGTATGGATCTTAACATTTTACCAACCAGCTGGACTCCTATCCCCTTCTCTTCTCCACTCTCCCATGGAGAAACACAGTTGCTACCACGAGCCTGTAGCTGGGGAGGGAAAGAAATGCCATTCCTGTTGCTGCTGCTCCAGAATCAGCAGCTGACAGTGGCAACTGCAATGCACTTATGACCTCCTTGAGAAAGGTAAAGGCATCTCTCCCACCTCACATGCAAAAACTCTCCAGAACAAGTGTCTCAGTTTAGCTACATCTACCTATGGAAATGGTCTGTAGAGCTGTTCCTAAACCCAGCCCAAGCAGAGCTTCCTCTGTGTCCATGCTCTTGCATTTACCTTCATGACCCTTTTAGAAGTACAATTTCAAGACCACTCAAGTAAAGCACCATTCCCTGTTTTCAGGTTGACACAAGCTGAAATTCTCTTCCAACTTTGTGTTCTTGTGATTTTTCCAGCTGCCAAGAAACCATCTTTACCCCAGAAGGAACTGTGGAAATGGGCCTGGATACCGATCACAAACAATCACAGTTTGATATCTTATCAAACTCTTCACCATAAAACCAGGTAGGACTCAGACGAACCCAAACAGCATCTAGACTTTAACTCCTACCCTCAAGTGAGCAAGACCCTCAAGGGCCATTGATGCCAGTGGGATGGATGTGAGGATGGAGAATGTGAGAGGCCTAATCTGAACTATAACTGTGAAACATTACAGAGTTGCTTCCTAAACATGAGAACATAGCCTTAAAAAGAACCATGGCACTTCCAGCAGAAAACTGAATTGAAGCTACACCACTGAAATGGAGTTACTGCTCCAAACATGTTTGGAAGCTCCTCTCCAAGAACTGACACAGCCACAGCACTGGCTCAGAGCCACAGAGATGGCATCTGGAAAGGTGAAGTGGGGTGGGAGAGGCTTTTCCAAGAAAAGAAGAAAAACACTTCAGGAAAAGCTTGCACTTAGGTCTTGAAGACCCATGAAACAAGCAGGCGAAATGCAGAGGGAATTCATAAGCAAACATCCCTTGGGAATGCCAGCATTGGCACACACAGCTGTGACAGGTGAACTTGATAGCACCAGGCACAAGACAGAAGAAAAAACATTTTGGAGGCAAGAATTTTTTTTTCCAGGAAAAAAAGTAACATGGCTATAAAAAAAGTGCATTTTCATACCAAGTTTATTTTGAGCCTTAGGCTGCAGACATTGCTCTCCTACTGACTGCCAAGCTGACTACTGTGTTCCTCTTCCCTCTGCAATACTGATTTGATTGGCAAGATACTGTTTCAGAGCTATAAACCCCTCCTGGAACATGCTCCCAATAAACTGAATTCCTTTTCTAACTAATCATTTCATTTGCCTAATTATTAGCAGCACTTGGAACAAATTAGACACCACAGGCCAAATCCAACAGGGTTCCGCCCCTGCCCAGCAGCTGTTTATATGCTGCCCTGTGAAGGACCAGGACTGAGGTCTTCAGCTCAGCTCCTTGTGCTGAGGCTGGGCAGAAGAACAAGCAGAAGGCTATCACGAACATGCTGGGGAGCTGCCTACTGTAGGGCATTTCCAAGGTTAATAACATATTACTCAACTTCTATGTCCTAGTTTGGCCTAGAAAAGATGCTCTCATTGAGTACTTGCCTTCAAGGAGTGGTAAACCCTGTCTATCCACTTCAGCATAGGCAAGTACACTTTTGCAGGGTGCAGTATATCCCTTTGCCATGAAGAAGTTGTCCTTTGGCAGGAATGAGGCAGGGCAGTAGCTGTAATTTCCCTATACAAAGCAAACAGAAAGTATGGTTCCTGCACTTCTCTGGTAGCAACTGGAGGCATAATCTGGATGCAGTAACTGGGAGACTGAACTGCTCTCCAGCCCATATGGAAGCAGGGTGTATGAAAGTACTGCAAGGGCAGGTCTAGTTAAGCCCAGATAAAATCCATTCTAGAGGTGTCTTAGAGTAAAGATAAAAATTCAGGAGTGTGAGGACAGTTATTCACAGAAATGAAGGGCGAACAGGTTTGTGAAGCAATCATCAAGGGCACATTTATACTTAAATTAAAAACCTTATATATAACAACTAACATGGACCAATGTTGCTGAAACCCAGCAGCACAGCAGCGCACTACACTCAACCAAAGCTGCCCCTCCAAGCAGCAAAATAAACTCACCGGAACCACACTCAAATCCTCTGGGATAGAAAAAGCCCATTGACTCTCCTGGCATGGAGGGACAGCAGCTCAGTCATGTACAGGGATTTTCTCCTTAAATACTTCTCATCTCCCTCTGTGTGCAGGCATATGGACACACAGTCTCCCAGCCCAGCAGGGATGCGATATCCCAGCATCAAACACTTCAGAAAGTTCAAATGCTTGTCACGTCTGATGGAGAGAGCAGCACAGGCTTCAGCATTGTGGGGAAAGAAGGGTGTCCTGGGTCCCAATCCATCTCCTACTCCATCTCCTCTCCCGTGGAGCCTGAAGGCAGTATTTCCACAAAAGTCCTGTGTTTCCATACACCCAGGTTTGAGGCCCAGAGCAAAGGCAATCCTGGGACAAACCTGCTCTGCACAACGTGCAGAAGGCAACAGAGATGTTCCCAAAACAGGGAACATGAGCTTTAAAATAATCTTATAGAGGGGGAAAAAAAGGACAATATCCTGAATCATAAAACCACTTTAAGCACATTCGTTTCACAGTTGCTAGAATATAAAGCCAAGGCCTGGAGCTCTGCCAGCCAGTCAGTATTTTTATGACCATATCAAAGCACATGATAAAAACAAAAAGCTTAAGGGTCAAACTCAGTGCTGGGATTAGTAGAAGTGAATAGCGTGATACCAGGTCTGAACAGAATCCTCTGATCACAGACCCTTAAAAGACATTTGGTTTTTCACACAGACAGCAGTCATGCCTGAAACCCATGTGCCAGATTCCTCCTTCAGCCCATTCAGGTGGGGAGGGCTTTGTGCAAAATCTCTAAACCCTCTCCACCAGCAAGTACCAACAGCCTGCAGCTGTCTCCAGTCATGTACATCGCCCAGAGGAGCACACTGTCCAAGCCCTTCCCTCGGCCCTATTTTAGTCCTCTACAGCAGACACTGTGCCTGCCAGGGCTGCTCCCCACAGCAGCGGAGCATTTCTGAGTATTCCTGCATTAGGCACTATCCTGTGTATGACACATTTGCAGGTTGGAGCTTTCAAGCACTAGGAGAAGAGAAGGGTTCCCTTCTGGGTAGACTTCAGGTTCTTACCAAGAGAACTGAAGACAGGTACTTTTCATTTATTCAGCATAAGAAATCAGTCAAGGTATTTAGCAGAAGCAGCAGCAGCAGAGATTAAAAGATCACGGGGTCTCATCATGCTACTTCAGAAACTGTTTGTTGAGAAAGGGCACCCACTGCAGAGCAGGAGATCAGTCAACGTCAGCACTGTCCATGTAAACTGCCTCAGTGAGCGCTGGCAGCAGACGCCTCGACCCGGGCGCCCTGCTCAGACTGTGGCTGGTTTCCCAAAAGCCAGCATGGTCACTACAGGGTTACAAGATGGTTATACAGCAGAGACTGCTTGCTGCCACTGCTGCAGCCCAGAGCACAAAGGGTTTGCAGTAGCTGAAATGCCTGGAATTAGAAACCATCACAGACACCTTCTCACCCTGTCGGTATCAGCACCCGGTGCCTCTGTTACCTTCATCCTGACAGTGCAGGAGGCAGCACTGACGGGTGGGGGCACCGGCAGATGACAGATGTCCCCTGCTGCTCAACAGGAACTGAATGGCTCTGGCAGGACACGGGGCCACCTCCTGCCATTGCTGTCCCCTTCTGCATGGCCACAGAGCCAGGGTGTCCAACGCAGACCTTACTTTCAGCTAAATTTCTCTTTTATCCAAGGAGACAGGAGGCTTCCCTATCAAATAGTCTCCAAGAGTGAATTTTAATGGAAGAGATCAGAGAGAAGCTTAAAGGTCGGGTTGTTTGTTTTAAACGCTGGATGTTCCCTTGTCTTGGTTATTTTGGCTGTTGGTTAAGCTCCCTTTTATGTTACACATAGAGATAATTTCTTCATTTCTATGGCAAGGCTGATCAAAACTGGGAGTGATTTCCTTCCAAAATATTTTTTTAGCTAAATAAAATGACTTATTTATTGCATTCAGTACTTTTCAACAGTGCTTTCGGTTTCTACACAAGATGCAGTGTTTTATTCCAGAGGATGTAGATTCAAAAAAAGCATTTTTCTACTTGTGTCTCAGTTTAGCAGGAAAATGTATTTTTTTAAGATATTAGAGTTAATTGAACACAAACTGCAATGACAATTTTTCAGTTTGTGTTATTTTACTAAAATAAAAGTTTAAAATGCACATTTTTTTTTGCCACAGTGGTTTTAACTGCAGACAAGAGCTCTCTCACAACAGGAATTAAGGACAATTTGGGGACTATGTTATGCACAATGAAGGTTTTTGATAAGTACACGTCACTGTGACCAATTTGCACATAATGACAAAATTACAGTGGAAAAACGCACTGAGGGAGGGAACAACTGTGAATAGAAAAACTTGCTTCCCCTTGTTCAAGCTGCCCACCACCCATCACTCGTGTCCCTAAGTGCTGACCTTATTTCACACAAGCTGCCAAAAAGCTCTCATTCTGCAAAGTGCTGAGCATGCTCTACTCCCACGCACCTCTCTCCATCACCGAGGCTTGGCAGATTTAGGGCTGCAGCTCAGCCCCAAAAACACAGTGAGATGGCACCAAACATCACTTTGCTTCAGGCAAGCTGCAATTTTGATTAAAGCAGCAAAATTTCTAGCTCCCCCAAGCAGCCTCAGCTCTCACTCAAATTCTTCTTTTGATCCATCTGCACCCCTTAGTCAGATTTTTAAACAGCTAACGGTGTTGTCTTCTCTTCTTCCTGACATCGTCTGACCCATGAGGCTTGGCTGGGGCTAGACTCAAAGCACATCATACAATATTATGCCACCACTGATGCAATGTGTCTCTGTGACATATGATGGGGTTATACTATGCCTTTGCACAAAAGCAGAAAGCAATTCTGGGGAAGAAAACACAGAGGATCTTTTCCAGGAATAAATTAACAACCTGTCACAAACAGCATATGCAGTAGTTTCTCTATTTCCAGCTACAGCTTGTCTGATGGAGCAATTTAAAAACAAAAAAAGTAGTTTTTACAAAGATAGTTTTGACCTTCTCCTTATCTGAAACTTCAGCTGGTATCAGTCGGAAGACCACACTGCAAAAAGGAGGTTTACCCTTACCCTAGGATGTACTTTGTGTCTAGGAAATCCCAAGGCTGCTGTGACATGTGGCTCCAGAAACTCAGTGTCACTGCTGTTACACTTCCAATCGAGGACTGCTGAGCAGGGATCAAATCTAAACCTGCATGTATGGTCTCCTTGTGACTGCAGACATCACTTGTATGATCCCACAAAGGCACCTTCCATTCACTAAGCTGAAAGGGTCTGGCAAAGATGGAAAAACACCACCATATCTCCCAAAACTGAACTAGGGAAAAGATATGGAAAAGGATGTAGCTTGCATCAAGCTAATAAACACCAGTGGCCACCATGGCCTTCGTTAAAAAAGAAAAGAAAAGGAAAAAAAAAAGAAAAGAAAAATCAGACCACAAGTGATTTGCCAGCAGTCACACGGCAACCTGTGGCAAGGGTGAGGACAGAAGCCACGCTTCCTGACACTCGAGTTGCTGTGAGAGATGTTCCACCATAGCTTCTTCCCCTCAGAAACTGCTCTCATTGAAGCCCCAGCTCAAATATCTCTCACTTCAAGAGGCTGAAATTTCAAAAGGAGATGAGCCCTTCCATGCAAACTCATCCTCAGGTTGTTGCTCTTGCTGCCTGAAGGAGATGATGCTGCTTCTGTCTTAAAGGAGAACATTAACAAACCAAAGAGATTGGTTCTGAGCCAGTTTCATGTGCTCACAGCAGACCAAATGCCAGAGAAGGGAAAGCCAATGTATTCTGGGTTGTCTGTCCTACTGCAGGCTTTGAGCACAGAAGCTTGCTTCTGGGAACCAGTTTGTGAATTCCAGAGAAAGGGGTATCATAACACCTTAATGACATGGCATAGGGACAGGCAGTCTTGACACAGCTCAGAGACAGGCAGGGCCAAGCTGGCCTCAACAGGGCAGAGTAGAAACTGCAATGCAAATCACACCATCCAGGTGAGAAATGAAATAAATACACCAAGCTCTGTGCTGTCCCGGCTACAGCCAGCTCGGACACACCTACTCAAAGTGCTGTCGCAGCCAAGAGACACTTCATTTGCCGACAACAAAGATGAAAGCTGTTGGCCTTTCCTCAGAAGTTGCTGATGATTTTTAATGCTCAACATTCAGGAAGTCAGACAAGTAAGCATCCAAAGAGCTGCCTCAGGTTACCCCAGAGGTATGCCAAAGCAAAGTCACTCAGATTTGAGAGATACACTGAATTACTCCCCATGCAGGGCTTGCATTTACTTTTATGTCTCGTCTCTTGGACCACAGCTCTGAAGTGTGTAGCAGGAGCAACTCAGAAGGCCAGAGCCTTCAACTGCTGTCACCCCTCCTAATCAAGGAGTCTGTGAGAACACCCACATAAACTGCAATCATATTTTCGGCACCAAGGAAACCTTCCCTCAGACTGTCCATTGTGCACACAGCCAGGTCAGATAGACTGAGGACACCCATCAACCTGTTACCTCATCCCATGCAAAACAAAGGAAAAAATAGCATTGACCCTTTAAATTGTTCTGAGGGCTAATAAGCACAGTGTTTAAGTTGACTGTTGCCTCTTGCTAAGTCTCATTATGACTAAAATTAAATGGCTCATTTTAAAAGCGGTAAAATTACTCCCAATTCAGAACACAGCTCTCAGGGGCAAAAAGAGAGTTTGCCATTTCAGCAGGGCAATGCATTAGATTGTCTCTTAATTACCAAAGAGAGGCAGCTGGTTCAGTTCCTGCTATCTTAATATTTTTTCTCCCTTTGATGTCTTGATCACATCTTTTGAACAACACGCTTGAAGCTTAACACTGCAGAGAACACTTATTTTCATAATGAAAGAGAAATATTTTGCTCCATGCATAATATTTAGTTATCCTGATAGGCTACATTGATAGGGCTTCATATATTTTGTTTTCAAGTTATCACTGAGTTTAAAAGAGGCCTGCAGGGCAGCGCAAGACTGCTGTCTAAATGATAAATATGTAATCACTGTATGTGTCTAGCATCCTTTAAAGTGGTATCAAAAGATTTATAGTAAGAAAGATACAAGCACCTCAAATCTTTCTTGTCCTAAAGGCATAAAAAGGAAGTTTATTTTTTTTCCTATTTTAGTTTTTAAAGTTAAAATTTCTAGGCCGTATGGAAGTTGTGTTAAACTTTTGCACAGCGTGACAACATATCTACTGTTGTACAACATGCAAAATCAGAAACTCTCTCCACTTCCCACAGACACCACAGACAGCCAAAAATCTGGAGCAAGCACACAGCTTTGAAAGCTGCTGATAACAGGATGGGTTTTTGTGAGAACCGCAGCAATCCATAGAAAATGTATTTGTATGCTCCTTCGCACTGCACTACAGTAACTCAAAAGCAGGAGGATGACTCAGCTACACGTATACAGCACCAATGTCCCTGAGAGGCAGCTGACCACATGCACTGGGATGGCAGCTCTGTACAGCTGCCTGCAGTTTGGAGCTCTTTTCTTGATAAGTGGGCCCCATGCAAGATGGGCTTCGATTCAATTTATCGGAACAGTGTAAATCATCATCTGAAGTCAATGAGGAAATCCCTATAGGGCTGCACACCAGAGTATGGGGTAGTGAATCACGGAGGAGAACTTGCTAAAAGGATGTTCAGAGACAGGAAAAATGTTTATGACCTGGCCAACACTCAGCCTTTACTCCAGCTCGCCACGTAAAAGCTGAGTCTTGATATTACATGTTACATTCAGTCTATCTAAACACAACCTAGCTGCGGAGGAGTGACTTCAGGATGCGGACTATTTTAACCATAACACCCATTTCCTTACTCTTTTCACTTTAAACCAGATGTTCTTATATTTGTGTGTGTGACATTTACACTCAACAATGCAGACTCTGGTCAGATTTGCTGAAACAGGGAACAAACCCATGATTAAACTACTTCCTATATGCAAAGGCACTTTGAACATTGTGTGTGTCACGGAGACTGGCGAGCCAGAGGCGCAACCGCTGCCTGGCTGAGGTCAGACGTGCTTCGAGCTGCAGCTCAGCAGATGTAGGAGGCAGCTGGCCACTGCTCACCATTGCTGCCCCTTCCCTCCAGCAGTTACCACCACCCCACATCTGCCAGAAGGACCAGGTGTGCTCTCCCTTGAAAATCCAGATGAGAAAAATCCGACTAGAAAACGGGCTCTAGTTAATCCCTGCTGTTTCAGGAGAAGGGAGGGCGCCGGGGATCAGATCTGCAGGAGGATGTGGCCTCTGGCTGGGAGCAGCTGGAAGTGATGACGCTTTACCCCAACACAGGATAGCATCCCTGAGCACAGCCCAAGCCTTCCACTGACTGGCAGAAAAGCTGCTCTTCCAAAAAAGGAAATAATTTGGGACTTTTTTTGCTCCCTGAACTGGCTAACCACAGTTTCAGAGAAGTGCCAAGACAAAGTGGGTGCAGGGAAGAGGACCAGGGCTGCTTTCAGTGGCAGCTGACCCTACACAGCAGGAGCCTGACTTGCTCTGGGACCCAGACCCATCAGGTCCTCTGGCAAGAGATACACGGGGTCTTAGAAAAGGGACATAGACCATGCTCCTGGATATGCAGCAACAACCTGAAGTCACTCATACCAGCAAAACGTGTGAAAGGACAGGGACGTACACCTTCCCAAGCACCCACACTCTCAAGAAATGCAAGCTTCATTGAGATTGAACAAAATTAAGAGGTTAAAGCACATCAGCAGCATTATGGCTGGAGTCAAGACCTTCAGAGCAATCCTCCCCAGGTCAGAGATGTGTCTGAAACAAGTCAGGGAGGAGTGGGAGAAAGGAAACAGCCTCCATGCCCACAAAACTGCAGAAGAGGTCCTTCATACCCATTGCCTTTGGTGCTGCACCACCAGTGTCCCTAGCTGGGTGTGTTACTGCCCTACAGAGGGGCAGGGCTGACACAGCTTTGTGGCTCAGACCCAGATCCTATCTCCTGCACTCTGTTCGCCAGCCTGCCTGAGCTCCATCAGCAAGCAGCAAGCTTTGGACATGCCTAGAGATGGCTATGACTGTAATTGTCTGTAGCTCCCCTAACAGATTTTTGGTCCCATTTCTTCCCACAATCACTTGATACCTTCTGCCTTGCCTTGCTATTATCCTCACTGCAGAGCAGCTTCCAAAACTGCCTCACTGTCATCTTCAAAAAAACTTTTCATCCCACTAAGTTTGCTATAGAGACAGACCCAGACTGGGGACAGCTCAAAAGCCAGCCCAGATGACACCAACCTCCCATGCTCTACTTGATCCTTCTCCAGTGAGCTCCAAAGAGTGAAGAGAGGCTGGAACCAGCATTGACACATGCCAGCAGAGCCGGTGGGAGGCAAGGAAAGCTACTGCCTGTCAGGAACACTCATCCCATCCTTAGAGGAACAGTGGGAAGACAAGGCCAGGACCCTCCGTAGTCCTCCTCGCAGGTGCAGAAGGGACACATATGCCACTTGACCACAGTCTCATCCTCTAATTTAGCACTACACAGAGCAGAGCTCTATCCAGCCAGCCTCCAAATATAAAAATAGATTGGATTTTGTTGCTGGGACAACTCCCCGCACTCACAGAGCCAGCCAGGGGCTTTTCTCTGCCTTGGTGCTGTCCCCTGACACCTGAGCTGCCATGGAGTCAGGATGTGCTGAAGGAACCATCACAGCTGCAGGACCAGCTGAGAGCCCAGGAGAAACTGAGCCAGGGCATTCTGCAAAATTTTGTGGAACAGTTGCTCCAATGGCTTTAGTTTCTTGCCCCCTACATGCACACCTCTCCTCCAGCACTGGGCAGCCCATCTCATTTTTAACAGCATCAGTTTGTTCTACCTGGGGAATGCTAAGCATGCCTCTGAATTCTGATTTTAAAATTCTTGTTTATTAGAAAATTACATTTCTAGTGAGTTAACAATGTATTTCACCAAAGAAGATAGGATATCACTAGGATAATCCTTTGGAATATCATTGTATCTCTAACCAAGACTGAAAGAAAGAAACACTTGGTATGTTGAAAATATGGCCAATTTTCAGCAACAGTAACGATAATAGTATTTCTATCCTGTTTCTCCTTCTTCCAGCATGAAGGAAAGCTCTTACAGTCTAAGAGGATAGCAACAAACACAGGATAATAAAACCACAGATTGTTGAAATACAAACACACTCAAAACAAATCAAATTAGGAGTTGTAATTTGAGAGGGAGGCATCAAGTTGTGATAACAGACTCTGCTGGCAATTCCATAGCATTCCCCAGCCAGCATCATCATTAGCATGTTTCTTTACAAAGATCAATTAAACTAGGGCAGAAATTAAAAGATCTTCCCAAGGAAGCCCAGTGGAGCAGGGAATTGCAAAAGAGACCTTTGATTCACCCTGAAATCACCAGATGAATAATTTCGTGTTGAACAAACACCAAACCACATTGAAGAGATGAAACCAAAAGCTCCCAATCCCTGAAGCCATTTCAAACAGCTCACTAAAATCACGCAACAGATTGATTGGGTACATTACCAAAGTGCTATGATTTTCCCTACTGCATAGTAATTCATGGCAACTTTGCACAAACCTTGACTTTCAATGCAAGACAATTTGACTGTTTAGCTGCAAAGAAAGCAAGTTTGCTCTACCAGGTATTTGAGCAAGTCATGAGTTTGCAGGCAGAGTATCTCACTACTCATGCACTGTTACTTATTAAGTTGCAGTAAATTGCCCATGCGATTTAAACTGAGATCAAAGAGAGACCAAATCCCGCCCCTGTAATTTTGGCAATAGCATCTCTTTGCAAGATCACTGTTGAGCGTGTGGAGTCAAAATCACTCTTCCAGCTCACTGCTCAAGCGTGAGGAACCTCAATTCCTCCGCCCAGCAAACCCCCATGGACACAAGCAGGAATCCAGCTGCAGCAGAGTTAATTGGCAAGGGTCAATTAGGTTTTTTCCTCAGCTACGCACTGTGGTGCAAGAGAACTGATCAATTATTGAAAAATCACCTGGGAGAGAAGACTGCAGAGAGAAGAGTTTTGCAATAAATATTCTTAAATTTAACCCCTTTTGTATAATTTTTAAATGTTACAGTAACAGCAAGCCTAGTAAGTATTTTACAGACAGAGTTACACTGCTGAATGTTAGCTTCTCTTTTTCTAAAATAAGTGACAGCTGTCGGCAATCCCCCCAACCCAACTCATCCTGCTAATCCCCATCTGCCAAGGAGGTAACACGGCCTCAGGAAATGGACCCAGTATCTCAGGCATGTTCGCATTAATGCTGTCCTGTCTTACCATGTTACACTCTCTTTCCATGCCTTCATGGGCACATCATCTCTGGGGTGGCTGGAGAGGGAGCCAGGTATCAGCTGTTTGACCCAGGTGCTTGTCATCACATCTGACACAACACAGCTTATTTTACACTGAGAGGTCCCAACTGTGCGACTGCCCAGATGTCTTGTCTTGTCTCCTCAGTTGGGAGCACTGGCTCCAGCATCTTTGGAGCAGAGTCAGCACCCAGCTTCGTAAAGGGGACAACTTCAAGAGATGTTGATTTTAATGGCAGCAGATCTGTAACCTCACAACTTGGACTCATAGGGATTGAAATCCCAGGGGTTGCTATGGCCTCTCTCTTACCTCAAAAGCAAATGCCAAAAACATTAAAAAGAGCAGATATGGAAGCCGAAAAGAAAGTGTTTATCTGAAACATCCCAGCATCAGTTTTGGATCATCAGCATCACAAACCAATCTATGAAGAAGCTTGCTGATAATCGCCCCAGCTATCTCCACCAACACACATGACGTGGCACGTCATTTCTGTGTCTGCCAACACTACAAGCTCCGAACGTGACCCTGGCTTTCTTCCCCAAGCACTGAGAAACTCTTGTTATGTTTGGCTTCCCCCTCGTCCTCCCTTCACAAAAACAGCATGCTTCCACAACATCAATCTGGAATTATTTACTGCTGTTGAAGCTCAGACAGAAACCGCAGGCCCCCTCTCCTCTCTCCCAAGTGGGGTGTGCTCACTGCATGTTCTCCCCAGGAGCAGAAGTGTCCCAAAGGAGAGGGCTTCACCCTCACCAGCAACCCTGCTAAGTAACTCATTGGGCAAGTTGCTGCCTGCTAAAATGATGCCCGTTATGACTCCCACTCTGTTCTTGAGACCTGCCAAAAACTAGCCTATCTGTGCTTTCAGAACATTAAATAGACACCATCTGCTGAAGATTACCCTCATTAAAGCTAACATGGGAACATAATCAGCCACATTTTTTCTTCTCTGCTTTTGCAAGTGGAGTATCACTTGCAGGGCTTTGGGTCTAGCTTTGAAACTCCCTGAAGGGAAGAAAATGAAACTGTGAAAGAATCCCAAGTTATTCTCCAACAAGCATCCTCCTTCACACTGACACAGCATGCAGCTCAGGGACAGGACAGACCCAGGAGCTCATCTCCTCCAAATCACACCTGACTACACCTGGCAAATCACCCCATTGTGGTCAACTTTATACCCGGCAGCTGCATCTGCAGATTACCCCACTACATGCTTGAAGTTGCCCAGACTGAATTGTTGTCAGTGCCTGGACTAAACAGCTCACTTGTATTCAGTCAGCAATGACTGTGAGAAGTGTGGGCTAGGGAAACCTTTCTTTCTGTGCACCTTTGAGAGTGGCCTTTTACACAAGAAGGGGATAGAGCAGGTAAGGCTAAGAAGGGACACAATCGCTCTCTACAAAATAGTGGAAAGAACTGGGACAGGAGGTCAAACCAAACTGTGGCTGCAGAGACCTGTTTATGCAAAAGGACAGTACTGGTGTGAGAACAAACAGGATGGTTGTGAATAAAAAAAAAATGTCCACACTGGAGGTCATTGACCATCACAAGAAGTCTGAAGCTTCCAAACAAGCCAACCCAACTACCTTGAAGGGTTGTATGTGGGAATGGAAGATGCTTGCACACCATTAATGACCTAGGTCTGTCCCAGGTCTATGTTCTACAGTCCCATGACCCACTCACGGTACTTTCAGACATTAAAAAAACGACTTTTTTTCATCAGCCCAAATTATCCACTAGTACTGTGACGGCTCTGAAAAGGCACTTCTGCCAGGAGATATATTGCTGCAAACACAACGCTCTCCCTGTCTGATGTTCCTACCTTGCAAAGAGGTGCTGATGCACAGAGTCTTGGGGGATTCTTGGATGAAAGGCATTAGATAAGTACAAATCCTGAATATATATTAATAGTAATACCAGACATGACAGCTCTACAAAAATAAATTGCCACTTCACTCAAGGCTGGAAAGCAGAAAGTGATCTGTCAAGGCCCAAATGTGTTACACCAGCCCATGAATGCATGATGGGATCCAAAGCCAGCATATGGAGCAGAGGAGAGAGCTGGAAGTGATGATGGAAGGCTCGCTTCCTCACGGCATGCACTGTGCTTCCTAACTTCAACTGGTCAAGATGCCACAGCTCTGACCAATATTAGCAATATGCAGAAAGCCTCAGAAGTCTAAGCTAGTGCCATAGAGTTAATGGGCATCTGGAAAAGCATCAGAAGACCCAGGCTGGGTCAAAATGAAGTTATATCTAAGCTCATCACTCTGTTTATAATGAAGCTAGATGGTAACTGCTTAACTTAATAGCAAGAGAGAACACAGTGTGTTTAGTCTTTAGGAATTGGCAGATTACACACCCTCCGATCCAACCACATATCTTAACTGCTGTTTAACAGCAGTCAGCCCTGTCCCCAGAAATCTACAAATTTTTTTTGAACCATTTGTACTTTCAGCCTTCATATCACCTTTCAGCAAGGTGTTGCACAGCTTAATTACATCATGGAGAAAAAGCATTTAACTTTTATTCCACCTCTTACCCAAGAATGGTGTAATTCCTGCACCACTGCCAAGAGGCTAAACCTGTTCCTCTCCATCATCTATCCATGCCTGTATCAGAAGAAATCAGGACCTGCATTCAAACGAGCATCTTTCTCTCTCCTCTTTCTTTTGCTCCCAGACTATTTCAGCTGATTTGGGTAATCATTTTAGACAGGTCCTATTATGAGGATTGGACTGCTGTCAGCCCTAGAAAGACCAACTAAAGCTAGGGATGGATGGCTTGTTTGTTTTAAGCAGATTAGCTTCCAACCACTGAAGGTAACTTAATAAATCTTTACTTTCATGTCCTTTGCAGAGACAGCTGGAAATAAGTCTAGAAGCAAAACAAGTAACAATAGTTACAAGAATTTATAAATGGCTTTATTTCATCTGTGGCAAGCACTGACTCTGAAAGCTAAGGAAGTTAGTTTATAATGTTAGCAGTTTGACAACCAGTCCTTTTAATAGGAACTCAATTATTGTGTTTTCAAACAAACAGGAGGTAGAACAGGCAAGGTATTGCCCTGTCTATGACTTGGCTATTATTTTATCAATTATGAGCAAGGTTGGGCTGCAAATCCCTTCACCTTGTTTTACGTGCAGGAACTCATGAATTCAAGAGATTGTCTTGGTTAAAGTCATCAGAAGATGAAGCTTTGTAAACCAAGGCATCTTTGCTGAACAGGTACAGGAGCCCCATCTAAGACAAACAGGTCAGAAGGCGTTATCTGCAACTGCTAGACCCTACACATTTCCCATAAAGCATCCGTAGACTTTTGATGGACACAGAGACCAGAACACAGACCACAGTGGGAAGAGCGAGCCTGGGAACTCGAATAAAGTCCCAAAATGAATGGACGTTTACTGACGACAGCACTGTAAAGTTGGCTTTGGTGCTTGGCTCCTGGTAAAACAATGACATAATGCTGTGTTTACTAGCGGGAAATCTGAGGGTTGGAAATGGCTCTGTAAAAAAACCACTGACACGGTTTTCTGACAAGCCAACAGATTAACATCTATTGTCACTGGGGCAAGGCCAAACTTGGCTGGAAAAGGTCCAGGAGTTTGATGTCACCAAGAGGCCTGCAAGGACGTCAGCTGAAGAGTGTTCCCATGTCATCTCAGCATTTACTGCTCCGATACTGCCTAAAGCAAGCTATTAGCCACCACCACCTTCTGTTTAACCCTTTCTGTCACAACACACAGTAAAGAGAGCATGTTGGCCTTTTGACAACAGGGGTTTGACCCAAATCTGCTACAGCTCATGTTAACCAGATGCAGAAGAATGATAAAGGGCCAGGCAGGTCAAGGTGCTGGCAGATAAAACACATTTGATTGTGTTTGGATCATTAGTCTTGTGCTAGTACTAACTACACTCTCTACCTTTCTACAAATAGAAACAGTGTGCATAATTTCCTCATTTTTCTCCTTAGGATGTTTTAAAGTCCCACATGATCCAAATTACATGGACAGTTGCACCCTCAACTTGGTCCAAGTCAAGGTCTTTATCATAACCCAGCCAACAGCTCTCACACACAGCAACACAACAGCCAAGAAGTTTCAGCTCCTCTCAAACCAGATTCCAACACAAGGACACGTGGACTGCCACAAACACCAGTGCCCTGTAGAGAATGATCCCAATCTGCTTATCAGATGAGTTAGAGCCATGCTGGCTTAGCATCACTGTATGATAATAATGGTGGGCTGAGCCCCATAAAGCCCTCAGCACACGGGGAAAGCTTTGTGTCACCTCTTCTCAGGTGTAAAGAGTGCAGTAAGCCTATCAATGCTATACACTCAGTCCTTCTACAGACCTTCAAAGCCGAGTGGAAGGTCCTGGTGCTTGCCCACAAGATGTTCTCCAATCCAGCCCTGCTATGTTTGGAAGATCACCTAGAACTCCAGAATTAAGACAGTGGGAAATATCTCCATGCCATGGGCAAGTTGACAGCTCTTCAGAAGGGGAGGGGGAAAAAGAAACAATAAAAGAGTATTCTTAGAGTATTCTGCCAAGGTTTGTGGCATCAGCTCCAATGAGACTTAAAGATCCTTTGCAAACCTCTGCTTTCCAGCTCACTTTGACCAATCCACTCTTCCACAAATGGAGAGCAACACAGATGTTAAAACAGAAGCAAAACTTGTGTGCACAAACAGACAAAGTCTCAGCTCAAAACTCCAATTCCTACCAAATACCTGCACACTCCCCCAACACAAGAAGGGAAGAATTATGTGAAACAGTAATTTCAGTGTTCATCCTGCCTAACAACAGGGCATACAGATGCACAGTGCTGCTCATAGCTGAAAGGACTGGTAGAAAACTTAACACTGCCACAGCCAAGCAATTTGGCCAACACCTTCAGCAGTGAGGCCAAGGGTCTGAGCAGCAGTGCCTTGGTCGCTTCCCCAGGCTCTGTGTCCTTTGATCCCACTCACTTGGACCAAAGCCTCGGTTCTTTCAAAAAAAGAAGACTACCTCCAAGACACAGGCATTTCGCACACCAATACACACTGTCACTCTCTAGTGCCACCAGCAAATTGTCATTGCTTTACAAAAAGCCAGTGGCCCTTAGCAAGAAGGCAGATGGAAGTTTAAAGACAGATTGATGGACTCTTTTGGCCAGATCATGAGTACTGCAATGTCCAAGGGTTGTTGTTACCTATGACAAATTCACTTAAAATATTTTTAGTTTAAACTAAACTAGTTATCTTTACAAATCAGAGATGTCTGTATTAAAGGATGAAACACGAGCTACAGCTGCCCAGCTCATAAACAGGTGGAAAGCTGCTTCCCCAAAACAGTCCAGAGTTTTGACATAGACCGTTATAATCACAAAGACAGCAGCAAAAGATTAAACAGAAAATCTGTGCTTGAGCAATAACAGCCGGAAGACTTTTCCGGATGCCTCAAGCGAGAATATTTCAGAGGCTGGCTACTGCACCAGATTCCCTTTGAGTGCTGTCCTTATAAAACACTTTTTGCTGAAGCATTGGAGGAAATCTTATCTGGATTCATGGGAAGGAAGGAACTTGTTAAGGATGTCCAGAGCTTGTAAAACAGAACATGCAGAACATACAGGATTGCTACCCCCTAGTACATGGAAAACCAGCATGATGTTCCTCTAGAAACATTCACTTTTTATGCTTTACTTCAGTCAACAGCTCTAATCTCTTCTTATTAACAGAAAATAAGCAGCCCTTTTGTTAATAAGAGAGATATTACCACCAATGTGGATTTAAGGATTCTGACAATTTCACTCGATACATAAAACACACATGCACAGAGCTTCCCTCCTGCTCTCAGCATTCCTCTGTCCTGTCCCAGAAGCCATGTCCAGAGCTTCTTTTAATCCCACTTGGGAAATCGCTTAACTCCAGTCTTTCTTCCTGTGACATGTTTGGGAGATGGGAGGAAGGAGATGCACTTAATCTGCACTCCATGGCTTTCTTCCAGGAAAATACTTCACATATCCTTGTTTGTTTGTTTTTAAATTCTAAGTGATTTTAATGCCAGTGAAAGTTGCTGGAGTGACAGCCCTGGGAAACTGCAGGCCTCCCACTTATGCACTAGCAGGGGCTGTGCCAGCTGCCCTGCTTCTGCTGAAGACCAGAAGCTCAGGATGCCTCCTGTAGCATCTGTCCCACGAATTACCATCCCTCAGCTCAGGCTGCTCGAGGTGAGGCAGAGAGTGCCCGACTTTTCAGGCAAAGTAAATACACTGAGCTCGAACACGGTGCAGTAAAGCACTCACAGGGCAGGGGAATGGAAAAACATTTAAAACTGATTTCCAGAGGATTTTGCTTGAGGACACTGAGGTCGACTGTGGGCTTGCACCTTCTGTAGAGGGGAAAATAAGGAATAACCTTCTACTCACGAAAAATACATGCATGGATTAATTTATAAATGGTAATAGAACAGCCTGAGTGGAAGAATAGGAAGATCTCATGGCATGCTCAGGGAGCAATTAGAAAGCTCATCCTCACAGAGTTAGGGAAAAGGCAATTCAGAGGCTCACTGTTGCATCAAACCCCCGAGGGTGCAAGAATGCCTGGCTAGAAGATTTCACCTCTGCCAGTGAGCTTTCCTGACAGGAAATACAGAGACACCCAGAAAGAGATCAGAGAGCAGCAGCAGGTAACCTATGGCCAAGGGCCTTGCTCCCAGAAAGACCCCTCTCCACACTTCACCCCAAACACCTCCACAGATCCCGGGACTCCAAGACAGAAAGGAATGCCCTAGAGGAGCAGGCTCACAGCCGACAAGCACGGCTGGCACCCTAAATGTACATTTCCTCAGAGGGGAATGTGGCTTTTATGTCAGGCCATTCATTACCGTGTCTGCTGAACACTACTAGGGAGGCAGCGGTCTGACTCCCATTTCCGGATAACAACATGACCCTGCCATTCTGCAAACGCTGCTCCCATGGGTGGACCTGCTGGGAGAGGCATATGACCCAGACCCAGGGGTTTCAAAGCCTCTGCTAGCAGTCAGCCCTTAGGTAACACAAGCATCTTTACGCTTTATAAAGTGTGAGTAAATTCTGTTGGCTTTGTGGCAGAACACACCGAGGTCCAGAGAAGTTAAATGATCCAAGGCCACACGACCAGTAAAAATGACATGTGAGCTCTTCTGCAACACTGCACAATGTCTTGTCAACAGTAGTTCAAACCTTTCTGGACTATTTATGAACTTTATACATTAAAGCTTGTATTTACAGGCCTGTCCTGGACACTGGAGAATCACGATGCCAGTATTTCAGGGACGGCTATGGAAGACTTCTGTACAGGAGACAGAATGGCAGTGTGGAGCTCCTGTCTAAACACAGCTATGGTTAGTAGAGGTTTGGCATGTTTCTCCCTATGAACATAGATAGGGATGTTTTCCTTGCAAACAAGTTTGCATCAAAGCCTATAAAATCATGCTCCTGACTGCTGAGAGCATAGGAGCCTCGTGCATCACTGCATTTAGCTAGTGTGGTTTACAGGAAAAATAAAACACACCCCACTGGTCAGAGAAACTGCCAGCAACATATCAAAACAGCATTATTGCTAGTTAGGTTTCAAACAGAATACGTATGGGACCACACACGTATTTACGGACACTTATAAGTCTATGAATATTTTATTCCATCCAACGAGTCAACCATCACAAACTAAAGAATTGCACTATAATAATGAATATAGCATTACAGCCTTCTGGTACAGCCATGTTACACCCAGATCCTGTGCTAGAGCAGTCAGTGACTACTAAGACCAATTAAGAATACACTGCAGTATACTTGTGCAATATGTGAAATTGTGAAGACACAGATTTGGGGATGTATACTCTGCTTCCACAGAAGTAGAATGCTCCCAGTCTAAGGGCACTGAGCTCCTCTTCCAAAAAGTGGAATAAGGAGTAGCTTTGCTCAATAAAATCATGAGGAGAACTTTTATGATTATTACAAACACCACCTTAAGCATGACAGCACCAGTTAACACCACCACATTCAAGCACTTACAGGTATTACAATGAATAGAGTATCTCTCTGCTCTGCCTTCCCCTCAGGGCAATTTAAAGTGTTATTACTTTATGCTTTTTCATGCCTGTTCTTCGCAGTGATGACTGAATGACCACCAGACAGTAGCCTGAGCTATCATCACCTGGAGATCATCACCTACCTGCTCAGCTTGTTGATACTGTCTCACCGCCCCCACCTGCCTGTGTCTGTGTGTCATCGCTTGTCTTAACAGCCCAGCAGCAGAGACCACCTTTCACATCTGTCTGCACATATTTTAGTGCAAAAGCATCCTTGTTAAGTAAAAGGCATCCCAAAACCTGCCATATTTGTAAACCTATACTATGACTATGCCGTATTACTGACATTTAATGAATGAGAGTTTGAAAGACTGACTAGATAATTATGATTACATATTCACCTAGAAGGTGGTACAAACAGTGAGCAAGCAGGCTAAAGTGGGAAGGTACTAACTAGGTTGCAAGATTTTCCACTTTAAAATCCTTTCAAATGAAGAAATCCACCCGGTTTCTTTTGCCTTCCTGTCTGCCCCAAATGTGATGATGTTCCTGCCCAGAAGAGGATAACAAAGAGATCTTGGAAAATATATTTTTGCTTTTATAGTAAAGACAAAGGGAGATGCACTATATTTAAAAAAACCCCCAGTAATTACAAGCTTCTCAGTAAAACTTTCAATAAAACCTCTCTAAAGGTGTGAGTCAAGGCCCAGGGAAGTTACTGGGAGGTTTTTTTCCCCTGTTGACTTGACTATATTTGGTTTTGACACTACCTGATTAAGCAGCAGACACCACCATTTTCAAACAGTGTGCTACTGTGCAGCTCTCTGCCTTCTTCATGCAATATTTACACAGCACACTCCAGGCAAGAAGGTGTCAGCTCCAGCTACAAGAAAGCATTCAGCTTCACAATGCCAAACAACACGCAGTGCTGTCAGCCCCCTCTCGTGATCCTCTTCTTCTCTGTGGTTACTGGGAACCAAGTCCCTTTGCAGGAGCAGGCACAGATTAAGAGGATACAGCATGAAAAAGGAAGATTTAAAAAAAATAAAAGAAAAGAGAACCATCTCACGTTAGACAGTCCAGCTGTTTCCTCCCAAGTGACCAAATTAGAGACCTTGTACGTCACCTCCTGCCTCAGGTAGGGTCACATTGAATCCCTCTTCCTGTTTAATCCATATAAAATGGGAAATGGGTTTTGAGGAAGACAATGACAGAGTAAGAGAATAGTATTTTTTCAGGCTGTGTACTTTTATCAGATAAACTGCAAGACTGCTTTGGAAACCAATAAAAAGAATAGAAAATGCTGCCACACACCTCATGGGTGGTCTTGGGCCAACAACTTTACCTCTCTTTGCCTCATCCTCCCAATGAGGGTACCAGCATACCCTTCCTTGCAAGGATGGGAAGAGGGCAATACCTTTGAGCTGCCCATCTCTCTGAGGGCTGGGTGAGTGTGTGGGATGAACAGACAGACTGCTCTGGGATGCAGGAAGTCTAGGCTCTATTTCCTATTCCATCACTTGCTTCCTTAGGATGTCTGTTCATCTCTCTGCCCAGTCACCCATTCTGGGAAAAGGGCACGATTTGGTCCCTCCATTCCTCTCCCTTTTAGCTCAAAGCAGCGAGACTGATGTAATTTTGACTACAAACCTGCAAGCTGTGTTGCACAGGTGGGCCCCAGCACCCATCAATCCACCCCACTCGGGGCTCTTACACAGACAGAGGTCACCTGCAGCTTGCAGCAGCTGAAAGCGTTTGTGCTGTCTCTTAGGACGGCACCTCCCTGGTAACCAAGTCCCAGTAAGAGTCAGTAGTGGCATCTTGGACGCTTTTGAAATGGAACTTGGAGGCCTTTGGAGCTGTCGACCCAGCTCATGGGCATGCTAAAAGCTTTTCACTGAGTTTCCTTTTGGCTGCCCTCCCAGGCTCAGCCTGCTGGGATTTAAAGCCTCCTGCATTATTTCACTCTGCCCCGACCACAACAAATTAGGACAACTACCCTGTCTCTCTATTGGTTTTTAATCTATTCCTAAGGCTGGGAACAGCCGTTTACTTTGCAAACTGTTGAATTTAGAAACGTGGCTGAATGTTACCAACTGCCAGCTCTGCCGGAAGAAACGACTGCGAGTGCTCCTTAATCTGCTGGGCCACTCTACTGCCCTCTGAAGAGGCTTTGGGGTATAGAGGCAATAACTGCCAGACAGTGCATGATGAAAAGCAGGTAGATGCCTAAAGCATCCAAGCTACTTTGCAAACCTGGTCTGAACAAGCTCAAAGGACTGTGCCTCTCTTGGGCACTTCCTAAGATAAGGTAACATGGAAAAGACTTCCAAGAGAGAACTGCATGCAGGTACGGCACTGGAAGACTAAAAGGATGCTGAGAAAGGGAAGTAAGTGAATCTTTCAAGCTGGTGAACAGGAAAAACCTGTACATTATGTTGGCCTCATAAAACAATGGTGCCCAAAAATTTAAGAAAAAAGACAAAACAAAAAACCAACAGGACACAGAGACTACACTCTCTGCTGTTAAGGAAGAATTTCACTTCCAGAAGCAGCATTTCCATCAACAACTAGCTGCAGTAACAGGGAAGAGGGAAGCTCTCTGAGCACTAATGGGTGCAGGCAGCTTTGGACTAGCAAGGTTTGAGCTCTCTCTCCCGCTATCCCTGCTCCTCTGGCCATTCGGGAACAGGGGTAAAGAGTTGCACCAATCCACAGAGAATTGTCTATCCACAGCTTCCAGATATTTAAGGAATATTGACTTCTTCTCTTCCTGACATGTTACATCAGCCATTAAAAACAATAAAAATTTTGTAGTCTGCAAAATCATAGCATTTGCATCTAAAACAGGCAGAGCAGTGGAAATTATCCTTGAAGACGTATGTCTACCCCAGCAGGGTGGTGGTCTATATACTGTGAAAACTGCTGCAAGGGAGAGGGAATGTTTCACCTCGACCTACTTTCTCCTGAGCTCTCCTCTACTCTGCACCCAGGAGATCACAGCCGTCTTTGACACAACCCTTGCCAATGCATGGAAGTTCAGTTCTGAGGAACAATGAAGTCACGGAGCAGCCTGCTAATCTTCTGGCTCTCTCCCAGCACCCCAGGGAAAGATAATAGTAATAATAATAATAATAATAATTCAGATCAGTGAGTCAAGCTGGGTCATGGTTCCTGGAAGGAAAGCCACACGGAATGCCTGGATGGGGAAAAGGGTGAGCAGAAAACGGATCGCAAGTCCTAAATAGGTACTCATCTAGCACTGCCTTCAGATTCAAAACAGGTCCCTCACAGCACTCTACCCGCAGGCCACCGGCCACATAATCTCCAGTTATGTCACGTCTTGTTTGCTCTGGAAGAGATCTGGCTCATAGTCTCCATCTCTGTTAATTAAAAAGGGTCAAAAAAAGCCAGGCTGAGCCTTTCTTACCCATGAGCTGCTGGTACTCCCAGCACAAGTGGCACATGTAGCTCCTCAACTCAGACCTACAGGTGTGGCCACCCTGGACAACCCATTTGATAACCCACATAGGGGGAATCCAGCTCCTTCTCCAATGGTAGCAGTGAGGGACCAACACAGGGGCAAAGATTCTTGCCACCAAATCCACAATGTATTCGGACCTTCCTCATCAGCGCTGGCCTTCGTATAACCAGCAGCTTGAAACGAAGAGAAATGAAGCCATGAAGATGTCTGATCACATCAGAGATGCTCTCAAGCTTAAGCAGTAAGAAGGAACAGCTAAGACACAGGGAACAGTGCAAGTGTCTTCTTCAAACCATGCTGGCATTTTTCAACAGGTCACTTGTAACAAGCACACTCATGTTCTCCTGTGAGCAGTGCTAAAACCCAACACTGCAGGACTTGAATCCCTTACAGTTCAGCAATGTCAGTGCCCTGAGGAGATTATCAACCACATCCACACAGCAGAGATCCTTACCAGATCAATGGAGAGACATTCAGAGATGGCATTAGGGAACTCTGGGGAGGAACTGGGACAGTCATCTCAGATGACAAAAATCAGCAATGCACCTCACTCAATTAACCAGAAAGAGACAGAGTAAAAATAGAGACACTTGTAAAGCAAGATCATTTTACCTTCCCTCCACACTGTACAAAGCTGAAAAACACACAAAGCTCAACTGCAACAGGAGTAGAGTAATGCTGGAAGAGGAAATCTATTCTGATGTATCCACCCCTGCCCTTGGGATAACACAGGCACACTTAGAGACCTCAGAAATGACCTCAAGCGTATAAATGTCTCATGAGATAATGCACATTAGTAACTACTCAGTCCTCTGCGGAACAGCAAGTGGTCAGAGAGGGGGCTGGGGGATGCCATTCATTTGGTTTCTAATGAATGTTTGCTATCACCCAGGTCCTGCAAAGCTGTGAACAGGTGAAGGTGCTAACTCTCCTCTCACCTCCTTGAGACCAGGATCAAGCCCATCTGGTGGACAGAAGCACCCTGCAGGGCTTTTAAAGGAGTCAGACATTTAGGTAAAGGGTAAGCTATCTACCTGAAAGATAACCTGGAAGCAGAGAGAGATTGGAGGGGAGCACATCTAGTTTAAGCTCCTCAATGGATGGTTAAAGTAGAAAAGCATCAACAGTGGGTCTTTTTAAAACAGAGAATCCATTTGTGGGTTTGGGATCATTTAATGTTTCATTTAGACAATCACAATTTCAGACTAAAAGCTAGAGAAGCTACCCCATAAACAAATCAAACTTCAGCAACTGAGAGAAGAGACTTTCGGACGGCTTAAAACTTAGCAGAGGCTGGAAAAGGGATTTGGATTTTGTTAGCAGCTTTTACTGTTCAGAATGATTAACTGACACCTTCAACCATTAACTGCAGCATCCTAATCCACCCAGCTTCACCACTGCATTGCTCACCCAATCCATGACCCCCGCCACACCAAGTCTTTCCAACAAACCCAGACTTGACCTTTCTGACATTGTTCTTGTTAAAAGAAAAGGCAAGGGGAAAGCAAGGAGATTTACATTTTTTGAAGTATTATCAAGCACAAATCAATTTTTAAAAGATCATCATTATGGAGAAATAATAGAAAATTAATTTGAGAAGTCAAAAGCTGTAAAAGCAGCAGTAGCTTATACTAGGGATATACCATACAAGAGGCATGTGGTTATTGATCCAACCTTCTGTCTACCTTTTTGCATGCTGCCATCCAGGGCTTCCAGCCAAGTGGGTAGCGTTGTGCAGGGATGCAGAGGGAGGCATTGCAGACTCCCTCCCTAGCAGTGACTTCCTAGGAGCGAGGAGAGCTGGCTAGGTTCATGTCAAATAGCGCTGGATCTAAGATTTTAATCTCTTTGCATGTGCAGAGCCCTACAAATCTTCCAGTGAAGTATTAATCTCTTTAGAAGTTTCACATACAAGGATCACAGCAGAGGATATGCAAAGCAACCTTTTTACTTTCTTTAGTCAAGGCCACAAAAGCCATGCCAATATCACAAAAGGTGTCTGCTCCAGCAAATGATGCCTGGCATCAGCCCTCTCCACATGCCTAAGATTCGCCTTCATCTTTCCAGGCTCCACCATGGCCCTAAAAGATTACAATTAAAAGGAAAGGAGGGGAGGTTAAAATGCCTGCAATACCCATGTCACCATCCACCAGAGAAACACATCATTAATCTGATGCCAAAGCGCATGCATCTGGAGCAAACTGCAACCTAGGAAACAAAGAAGAGTCCAAGACTTTTGGACCTGTGGGCTAATTCATTAATCTAAAAAAAAAAAGAAATTAATGGATAGATGAACAAAAGAAAGGACATTGATTACTATTATTTTTAACTAAATTACTCCAATGCCTGCGAACCAAGACTCCATTGTGCTGAATACTATACAGCCAGAGGTTGAGAGTAAGTGGGGCAAAAGGCAGACACAACACTAGACACCCAACAGACCACTCAGTTTGTGATATTTGGCCAAGAATTTGACACACAGAGACATGAAAAAAGACACTATTAGAAAAGGTGTATGGAGAGAGGAGTGAAGGGGAAGAAACAGGTTTCCCACTAGAAGCACAACAGAGAGCTTCTTGTAACAGTTTAGGTTACTGTTATTAAAATGCAGTAACAATGATCATCAAGGAAATGCAGCTGTGCTTCAGGAAAATAAGATAAATAGTTTCTTTCAAATCTGTAAATACAGGGTTTAAATCCTTGTTTTCAGGTAATTTTCCAACAAACAAGAAGTTAACAAGATCAATTTCTCTTAGCAGCTGGGAAGGTACTGTTACCAGTTCTTTTGTGTATCTTTGTGCTTGGCAGACTACTTATTTACAGAGGCTCCACAGCTTCTGATACCGAATTGCCACCACCTTTCAGGTGAGATAACAGCCTGCAGGGGTGTCAGCCACACTTCACAGCAACAACTGGCAAAAGCCAAAGAAGCCTTTCCCACCTGGAAGAGATGAATAAGTAATAGACCGAATGCACAGGTCCACCTGGCAAGACAGGAGGACACGAGACCTAAAACTTCCACTCATGAACTGTGCACAAGATGCTTAATTCCATGTAGGTGAGAGCTTCAGCTTTGTATCTGCAAACCAGCATCTCCCAGCAACATAGTGCCCTCTAGCCTTAAGCTGGGTTATAGTGTAAACCTTGGAGGAAAAAGCTCAGCGATATGAAATACTAATAGAAAGCTTTATGTTCGATCTTGGCCTTATCTTTCAGACAACCTATTCAAACGCTGACTCCAAAGAAATCTGGCAGACGTGCAATGCCAGGAAACACATTACACTCAGGGTGATTTCACACCAGATGCAACACTCCCTCAGGCTTTTCCTTACCAAAGGTGGATGATTTACCTTCACTATACACAAAATTCAACCTTCTGTATATTAAAATACAGGTTTTATTTTGAGCAAAGCCTTAAAGGATTTGGTGCAATTAAAAGCCAGGAACAGTCAGAGATGGAAGAAAAGATACCTTTTCTACTTATGTGGATGGGCAAAAGCTACTCCACTATATGCTACAAACTCTTGCAAGCAAATACACTTCCACATTACATCCTGCAATTACTGGAGTCTGTGAAGGCTGCTAAAAATCCCCCTCTGAGGCTGCTCTGTTGGCAGTAAGGTGTGAAAGGAGAAAGGCAAACGAGACATAAAAGAGATCCCAAACACTGACTTTGCCTTGATAACCGTGCAAACTGGCTCCTCCCTCAAAAAAGGTCTTAATGTAACTTATGGAAGAAAACGAATGAAGATGCACTCAGCACCTCTGGTTCCCTGACCATAGAAGCAAGGGAGGCTTGCTCAGCTCCCCAACAGGCACTCTGTAGTGCCGTGGCCAGGTCAGAGACAAACCGGGAAGCCAAGAGACCTGTCCCATCCTGTGCTGGATCTTGCTGAGCAAGAAGGGAAGATCCACCTTCAGAAAGGAAGGAAACTTCAAATTGATAACATTAAGAAAAAAAAGCCAACAGCCAAACGGGATGAAAAAGGGCGAGGAAAAAGAGCTGTACTTCCATAGAAAGCTGCCCTTCCGCACGTCGTGCGGGTCCCCGCTGTCCCCGGCCGCCCACAGC
>NW_010200367.1:3553-3909 GCF_000695765.1 Mesitornis unicolor | reverse complement strand
ACGCCCGCCACCTGCAGCTGCTGGAGTGGCCGGGCCGGCCGCACGACGTCTTCTCGGTTGAGGGGGAACCCGGCAAGCGCTACCACCTGATCCTGCCATCCTTCTTCCGCCTCCTGGACGGCCTGCACCGGGACGGGAGGGAGAGCATTCGCCGTCGTCTTCAGGACCTTCGGCACAGACCTGCCCCGCGCCCTCCGCGCTGTCAGCCGTGCCCTGGCTGGGGAGCACCCCCAGTTCCCCGCCCTGAGGGACGTGGGGGTGAGTGGCACTCCCGGGGCTCACTGTGCTGGAGAAGGGCGAATGCCCTGCATGGAATCCCCTGCGGCAGCCTCTGGTCTCAGGTTTGAGGGGGCATC
>NW_010200367.1:0-3522 GCF_000695765.1 Mesitornis unicolor | reverse complement strand
CTTGGCTCAGAGCTGGTCACGGCCGCGCTCTCCCCCCAGCAGCACAATGGGCAGGAACGCTGCGAGTGAGCTTCAGAAGCCGCTTCAGTTGTTCCTTAGAGCGTTGACAGGAACAGGGATTGAAAAAGGGCAGTGTGTCACTACGAGGTCATTCCTTTCCACCTCTGGGGAGGCGGTGATTTTTGGTTGAAGGGGTTCCACGCTTCTCATCTTCTCCCCAGTGCTGTCCTCCCCTGTGGGGAGTCTCCACCCTGCTGCTTGTTGTCTCTGCCGATGCAGAAAACAACCAGTCTGCTTTGGAAACCTTTCCTCTCCTGCTTTCTGTGGTTCTGCAGCTCCCTGTGGACCTCACCCCTGGCAAGATACGCTGCAGCAAGAGAGAGGTGGTGCTGACGAGAGGAGCCGAGCGGCTGGCCACCCGGGAAGATGAAAGAAAGCTTTACGACTTCTTCAGCTCTTTGGAGGGAATTGGAGGCTTCCAAGACCACTTTGACTGGTGAGAAGCAGGAAGTGGATTGGGCATTTTCTCCTCTCTTGTGGTTCTCTGAGTTTCTTTTGGTCTGGGATAGCTCCTAGTTCTGTGATCTTTGTTACTTACGTGCTCCCCGTTTTGCCTGTGGGCAGCCTGATGGGGATAGCTCACCTTTCCTCAGGTCCTCATCCCCTGCTGTACCTCCTGCTTTTCTCCAAACACCCTCTGATTTGTCATCTCGATGCAAAATGCTTCTCTTTCCTGGGAGGCAGCAGTGGGCAGAGGGACAGGACCATCTCCATCCCACTTCTCCAGCTCACAGGGTTACCCTGAGCTCGAGGAGCACCCTTGCCTTGCCAGGAGCTCTCACACTCTCCCTCCCCTGACTGCTCCTTGTCCCGCTTGCTGTTTCAGGTGGGCCAGAAATAAGTTTTCTTCCCGGGGTGGGAAGCCCCTGTGGATCGACCCCCACGATCCTGGCGTTCACCACATCTTCATCGACGACAACATCCGGCTGGACGATGCAGACACCATTGTTCATCCCCAGGTAGGTGGCTGATGGCCCCTCCAGCACCGGCTGCCTGCACTCCAGGGCATCCCTGGTGACAGGAGAGCCCTGTCCCATGTTTTGCCATGGATCAAGGCATAGCCTCGGCGTCACTGCACCCCGTGCCACTGGCACCGGTGGCAGCGATGCGCAGGGCTGCAGGGAGGGTGCGATCAGCAGAGAACAGCGGGTGCTCACTGCCAAGCACCTCTGCTCTGTTGGGGGGTGGCAGTAGCGGCAGCCAGTGTGCGCCCACTGCTCGTCTGTGGCACCGAATCGAAAGGGTGGGGTTTGTGGTGGAGCGCACTTAGAAAAGGCAAGGTTTATGCAGACAGAAAAGCTCCTGGAAGTTGGACAGCTGTCGATGCTCGAACGAGAGCTGCCGCTCCGTGGACGAGCCTGAACCCCCGTCCATTTCCACCTGGGAGGAGACAGTGCCACAGAGGGGAAATCTGCAGCAGCTGGGGAATGGTTGGCAGCCTTTGCCAGGCAGCTGGAGAGGGGTGACAAATGGGGCACTCATCGGATATTCCCTTCCATCTTCTGTACAAGCTCTCTCAGCTCAGGGGTTTGTAACAGGTGGCAGGAGTTGTTGCTGCCTGGAGCAGACCTGTCAGGAATAGGCTTTGGTGTCTGATTCGGAGGAATTAATGCGGGTGGCTCTGCTGAGAGCCTGAGGTTCCTGTGTGCAGCAGCTGCTGCCTGCAAGTCTGTAGCAGCCGGAGCGTGGCTCGCACAGCTCCACTTGCTGCATTTCAGCCTTGGGCTGTTTCTCTGATGAAGGAGTTCCTCCTTTTGCCATCTGTAGCCGGCATAGCTGGTCCGTCAGGCTGCTCAGCGTGTCTTGGGGTGGCCGTGCAGCCAGCCCCAGGGCTCCCCCACATCAGATTGGTCAGGAAGGATCAGGTTTTCCTGGCACGGTCCTCAGTGGGGTCTGGGCAGCAGCCGAGCATCTCTCAGCAGAGCTCATCCCCGCTGCCGGGACTTTGCTGTCCTGCAGCCAGGATCAGTAGGTTGGATGCCAGCTTCTCCTCCTCTTGCGTCACCAGCTCCGCAGGGCTGTCCCTGTGTCAGTGATGGTGACAGAGCTGCACTGGGAGAGAAACAGATTGCCAGGTGGCCTTAGGCAGTGCTGGTTAAGATCAGAAGGTGAAGTCCTTGTACCCTCCTGTGCGACCGGCTGTGGCAGCCAAAGGAAGAGAAGTTTTCCTGGGGTCGGCCACTCCTCAGAGCCATTTTCTTTCAGCTGCATGGTGTGGCCTTTTCCTTAGGGGAGGCCATGTGAGTGATGAGCTGGTTCGGAGTCAAAGGCACTTTCTGGGAGGGAGGAGAAGTCTGGACAAACTTCACCTCCTGCTGCTGGAGTGGAGATGGAAGCTCCTGTCCTCTGCATTGCAGGAGACCCACAGCCAGCAGGAAGGCGCCTGGCCAAGGAGCAGAGCTCTGCTCTCTGCTGCCAGGCTCTGTGCTCACGCTGGGCACAGCCCTGGCACTGCTGCCTGCAGAGTGTGCGAGTGCTTCTGCATGCGGCTCTCTCCCTGCAGGTGTTTTTGGAGCGGGGCAGCAGCAGCCCCAGGCGTGCTCCAACCTCAGAGCTGTACGATGTTTGCCTGGTGCAGACCGACCTACTGGAGGCCATCGCCGATGAGGACTATTTCCTGCGCTGCGTGAGGAGGTGCGAGGAGAACTATGACCGCTACCTGGCCTGCACAGAGAAGGACGCCCCGAGCCAGCAGTGGGACAGACAGTGATGGCACCTCCTGGAGCCGAGGGGCTCTGGGCTGGGACACCCCCTGCTTCCTGCTGTACGCAGGCAAAGTCCCGAGCTGGGCTGCTGCTTCGAGCTGCCCCCTCTCCGATGCATGACGTGCCCACTAGGTCCTACCAGGAACTTCCGTGCCCGAGCACAAGCATCCTGGGAGCTTGTGTGTTGGGATCCCTGGAGGAAACATCTTTCCTTTCCTTGGCAGTGCTGTGGGGAGCTGCCTGCCCAGCTGGCAGGGCAGGGGCAGTGCTGACAGCCACACAGTGTTCACAGCTCCTTTCCCACTCCTGTGCCAGTGGCTGGTGCACAGCAGGGGCCAGGGTCAGCGCGGTGTTACCGGCAGCACCCCCAAGTGTCGTCTGTGCTGTGGTGTTTTCCCCAGCAGAGCTAGCAATGCCGTGTCACTCCTGCCTGTTTTAAAAGCAAACCTTTCTAGCTTGTTTCTGGTGTGAGTTTCCTGCCTGCCCTCGGCTCTGCCTGTGTTGGTGAGTGGAAAGCCAAGAGAGGACGAAGGTGACAGTGGTGGGTTTGGGACCCGCAGGTACCTTCCTGACGCTGCTGGGACACCCCGATGTGGCCATGCTCCATCCCCGGGAGCCACGGGCTGGTGATGGCAGGGGTCCTCCTCAGGGCGAGACTGGGTCTTCTCGGTCCGGTGTGCCCGGTGCTGGCGGGGGGAATCCATGAGCCTTGGTGCCAGGCGGGGCTCCGGCACCGGCAGCGTGGAGCTGGGGAGTG
>NW_010200366.1:0-1076 GCF_000695765.1 Mesitornis unicolor | reverse complement strand
ATATAAATACACAGCTATATAGGTATGCAGACATGTAGATATATAAGTATATAGGTATACAGATATATGGCTATAGAGATATATAACTGTATAAATACATAGTTAAATAGGTATAGAGGTATATAGATACTGAGATATATAGGTATATAGGTATACAGACATATAAACATATAGATTAATTGATAAAGAGGTATGTAGGTATACAGATACACAGGTATATAGGTATATAGATATGCAGATATATAAGTATATAGGTACACAAATACATAGGTATGTGGGTATATAGATATATAAGTACATAGGTATACAGATATAAACATATATAGATATATAAATGTCTAGATAAATTGGTATCTAGGTATACACATACACAGGTATGTGGGTATAGAGATATATAGATATAAGTATATAGGTGTATAGGTGTATGGATACATGGATATATGGATATGTAAGTATATAAATATAGAGATCAATAGGTGTACAGGTACACAAACACATGGGCGTATAAATATAGAGATATATGGCTATAGAGACACGTAAATATATAAATAATTTGGTATAGGGGTATATAAATACACAGCTATATAGGTATGCAGATATATAAGTGTATAGGTATGCAGATATATGGCTATAGAGATCTATAAATATATAAATACATAGTTAAGTAGGTATAGAGGTATATAGATAGTGAGATATATAAGTATATAGGTATATAGATATGTAGATAAATAGATATATAAATAAATACATAGTTAAATAGGTATATAGGTATATAGATACATAGATATATAAGTATATGGATATATAGATATATAGATGTATAAATAGATAGTTAAACAGGTATATAAGTATACAGATATATGGATCTATAGATCTGTAAGTATCTAAATGTATAGATCAATAGGTGGACAGGCACACAAACACATGGGTGTCTAAATATATCGATATATAAGTACGTGGGTATGCAGATGTATGGAAATACGGCTGCATAGATACCCCAGTACGTACAGTAATTAAATGTATAATTAATAATCACTGATCAATAATTAACAGCCAACAACCGGCAATCAATGCTT
>NW_010200365.1:0-6865 GCF_000695765.1 Mesitornis unicolor | reverse complement strand
TTATTGCTGCTGCTACTACTACTGCTTACAACCACCACTGATGGCAGTGATATCTGTTTATGTATATTTTGTAATTACAATTAGATTTTCAGTATTTTATGGCACTCATTTATTAAACTCTATAGTTCAGTATTCACTGTTTTTTGCTGTTCCTTCTTGGAAGCCTGGCTTCTATGCAGTTTAATATTTAACAGTTTATCTGAGATAGTAGGGTGTGGCAAGGCTGCTAAGCATAAGACAATGCTGACATATATCCGGCTAGGCTGTAGGGATACCCTGCAGCTACTGATCTCTGCTTCCAGGGACCGTGTGATTCTTTCTTTGCCAGCGGTCACTTTGCTTTCTTGTTTGATAGTCTCTAGTATTCTGCGAGGCTGCTTCAGCCTGCTTCATGTTAATGTACACAAAATTGAGACTTAAAAAATATAATCTGAGGAACATTCTTGTAGCTGATTTTATATAATTGGTAAGAACCCCTATTGAAAAGTTCCAAGTCTCTTTCTTTTACTAGCAACCTGAGAATAGGTGTATCTCCAGGCTTTGAGAGGGGAAAATCATATTGGGTAGTGGGAAGCTCTGAGGATATCTTAAAATAAGATCTTCAGATTTTTGTTTGGCTTGATATAGGAGTATATTATGTTGATAATTTAGACTATTACTTCTGTTAATGTAATGTCAAATTCAAGTTTTCAGTGGAACTATAACAAAATTAGCTTATTGATAATTTTGAATATACGGATCTTATTTACGGCCATCCTTTTGTGTTTGTACATGTGAAAAGAATACTGTCTCCTTTCTTAAAATTGATTCTAACATTGAAAAAAATTTATAATTTAAATTTTACCTTTTTTTTAAGTAACAGATACTAATAACATTATTTTTACAGCTCCATGTATGTACAAAGTGAAAAAGGTTTAGTTTTTCACTGTGGTCACTGTTCCTGTAGTGCTTGGTTTAGGTCCTCCTAAGTCTTATTTCTGAATATGAAATTTTTAGCTACTTTGATCTTGAAAATTTTATACTAATTGCAAATTGCAGCTGATGTTATTGAACACAATAAGGTCATTTTGATAAATGAAGATACTAAGAATGTGTTGCATTTCAGTAAGAATTAAAAATAAACAATTCTATATATAATGTTTCAGTAATAGTTTATAAGTGAAATACAATTTCATTACTGTAAATTTTATACACTTCAGATCTCTTCATAGTTGCTGTATTCTCTCTATCAGGGATAATCAAACTTGTGCCTTCAATGTGTTTGGTTTTTTTCTTGAGTACAATACATCAAGTTTACAGACATTCTGAGGATATATGGACAGTGTCTATAAAAGTGTTTTTGCTTCTTTTTAGCTGTGAAGCAGAAAAGGTGAGATTTTTCAGAAAGCTCAGAATCATTAATTGCTGTGCTTTCTTGTCTGCTTTCCTGCTTTTCACCAAGTCTGAACTGATGGCTGTTCCTCTGTGTATCCTTTATTTCTCTTCTTGATCACTTCTTAATGTGCCTGGCCTTCTGCAATTACCCATCCTGCCTTTGTTCTTTTCTTTTTCTTCCACTTCTCCTTCATATTTTATAATAAAAGATAGAGGAATGCTAGGCTAGGCCTTAAACACACTGTGGCCAGATTCTAGTCAAATTTCTTTGATTGAGGTGTCATTGAAGACAACCAGGATGTCTCACGCGATTTAATAAATTAAGGCCCTGTTATGTTTTCTGTAAACAAAACCTTGATGTCTGCAAGCTTCATTGCTTCAGTGACATTGAAGGGAATATTATACTTACATAAGATCATTTAAGGAAAATGGTAGACAAACAAAGCTTTGGATTTCTGCCCTTTTTTTGCCCTCTTTCCTGTCTCTAATAAATCCTTGAGCATAGAAGCACTTAACATGGTCTGACTAAGTGTTGATTGTAAAACTTAGTTCAGATAATCTAGTGTTTAATTACAAGCTAGTAGGTAATTTTGCAGCATAACTTGCTTAGATTATTCTAGCTATACTTTTGTTCATGTTTTCCAAGCTGCCTGTTGTCTTTGAGGTCACAACCACTAGAGATACTTCTATCACTTACAGTGATCTTTTCTTTATAAAATTATAAACAGTAAACTAGCAATAGTGATCATACTCAGTAAGTCTTTAGGTTTATAGTTTTGGATGTAGAAGTTGATGGAACCTATTTGATTATAGTATTTGGTTGTAGACTCTACTGAGTAGTGACTGTCAACTGCAGGATAAATCCCCTGGGTATAAGGGATAAGGCAAGTTATTTTTGGTTTGAGTCTTATCCTAACTTGGTTGAGAAGTTTGGCTTTGCTTTAGAAAAAGATTCTATAAGCTTACAAATTCTGGAGAAGAAACAAAGTTCTGGTTAGAAGAGTCTGTATTAATGAATGCATTCTAATAATGTTTGCTCTCTTACCCCCAAACCTCTGAGATTTTTGTCTTCAGAACAGTCTACATTTTCATTACTGTTTTCAAGGTTCCTCCAGAAAACCTCAGCCACTAAGTAGTATGACACATTTTGGGAAGGACAAACCCTAACATTTCCTTACCTGACTTCTGGAACCCATTTTGTGATGCTGGCTGTTAGACAATCTTAGCATTTCAAGTAACTTTTGGGATGCTGTGTTTCTTTCTTAGGTTTGGACTCTTAAGGAAACAGGTGGGTTTGGTTTTTTCCTGATATAGCTGTCCACCTTATTCAAAAGAGGGATAGAGATTTCAGAAAAACAGTTACCAACAAAATAGTTTGGGAAGGTAAGCAAAAATATATACTACCACTGAAGAAAAGGCAATTACAACACGTTTTATACTCCCAGCTGCCTGTTGTGTCAGTCAGCAAACACTCACTATCTACTAGGTGTGTTGTAGTATGGATCCATGTAAAGGACCAAACTGGAAGAAACATGGCTTTTTTAATTCTGGTGCTGTAGAACAACTTGTTTGGTGCAGGCTGGAACAACCTCAGATTATTATTTGAAAAAGTGGAAAAAAGCTATAATAGTCAGGTCTTCTGCCTGTAATATCTTGGCCATTCTCCAGCAGATTTTCAAAAATATTGCAGAAAGAAATGAATCTTCAGAGATATATTTGGATGTCTAATTAGGCTTCTATAACCTGTAAAGTTGACAAAGAAGGCAGAACTCAAACTGTGAAGTCTGAAAACCAACTCACAGACCTCTTGGACATCTTTTGATATAGACAATAGATACTAAGTATTTTTCTGCCTTAAAAGTTATTTTTAGAGCTTGCTTTTTTCTGCTTTTGAGTCCTAGTTTATGATCCAGAGTATGAAACTTAATGTATAGTTCTGTCAAAGTTTATTATATGCTGTGCAGAGCATGTTGTGGTACTCCATTATACTAGCTGTTGAAAGTTAAACTTTGAAGAGTTTTAAGTGTACAAATTTTAACTTTCTTAACTTAAATGATGAATTAGAGGAAATACTATTGTTTGCTGTAGCATGCAGTAGAGATCAGATATATTGCTTTTGTGTAACTTTTCTGTTTTCATGTTTGTTTACATTGTGCAAATCTGCCATTGTAACTTTTTTATTAAGGGTATGCTTGGAGTTGGGGTTTGACTAAGGAGGGTGTTAATCTATTTAAATAAACTGGTTAGAGCCATAGGAGGAAGCCTGTGGTGTTTTCAAGGCTTCTCAGCCTGAAAATGCTGCATAACCCTTTTAGGTTGCATAGCAACAGGCTCCTAGCAACAATAATGGATTGAATTTCCAGTAGTGACCAGGCCGGATGTAATAATAAAGCAAGAGTACAAACAGTTGTTGTGGTTTTCTTTTCATAATAAACTAGTCTGAATTTAGTAAGATTCTGTTTCTCAGTGGTGAACCTCTTTGCAAAATGAAGGTACTTTAAAAAAGTTGTGGTACTGTAACCCTGACAAAGTTGTTAGAATGAGTGACTTTGAAGTCTAGTAGTTTGAAACAAAGGAGAAAACAAAGAAACATTTAATGAGTTATCAACGAGAGAGGGTACTTAATACTCACTTTAAATGGCTTGTAAATGACTTCTTTTATAAAGTGATCTCTACTCAAACTTCATTGAAATCCCTAGGTATACAGGTAGATGAATATTATGGAAGGAATTTGGTCAGTCACACTTAAATTAAGTTGAAAAGAGACTTCCCCAAAGGAGGTTATTCTGTAACTGCCTACTATTTGGATTTGCAGTGTCCATCTTTGAAGCATGTGGTATCAGCTCCTGCTGGAGAGTGGTTGCTAGTCATTGTCAGGCTTTTCTGAAGTTAATGTTTGCTCTGTTATCTTCTCTTTATTCAGCTGTCAAATACTATGTAGGAGTTCTAATTTTTTGGAGACACCTGTTGATAGAAAAATCCGTATAATACAAAGATCGTGCTTTGTGAGATGAACTATAAAATTATTTTAAATCATTAGAATTCTCACATGTTATTTAGAAAAGTTTGGAAATGTCTTGTGAGGATACTGTAAAAAGTGGTAGTGAATAATACTGAATAACTGCCAGACAAGTTTATTTTATGTTGTACCAACCTGTCAGTATTTCATGTTTTCAGGACCTGTTGTATGTGAAAGGTGGAAGTCTATGGGCAAGCAGATTTAATTCTGGATGGTTACATTTGAGTTTAAATGTTTTGACCTGGCAGACTGAGTTGAAAATTGAAACACTGGTTGTTGTGTAAGGATGTAGATCTACACTAGATAAACACCCTTCTTCAGTTCCTTATGTCTGCTTTTGGGAATGGTGGTTGAAGTGTCACTATGGTAAAGGCCAGTTGCTTTAAAAGAAAGCCGAAGATATTTGTTTGTAACCTGTTATATTCTATAAAGATAGCACCATTTTTTTCTGAATAGGTGAAAGCTGTTCTAAAAGTAGTGTAAAACTCACGTCTTTAGTTACTGATAAAAGGGGCAACTCTAGAGGCTACACCATGTAGAAGAAGAAAATTATAAACTGTAAACAATTAGATGTTCCAGACTTGACTTGGGATGTTTCACTGGATTCTGCTGTTTTAGTAGGTTCAGATGTTGAGCAGTAGTGATTTCTTATCACAGGAATGTAAGAAATTGAGTTCTGAAAAAAAGCTTTCAATTTAAATGAACCTTGTAGGTCTGACTGGGTAGATAGTATCCTCAAGCTTAACTGTTCGTTTGAGAATGCTTTTTCTCCACATTATTTAACACTGAAATCCTCACTGCGAAGAGTATTAGCATAGTAGAAGAGAGATATTTGGGATATATTCAATGAAACGAGATGGTTTTATATTGTATCAGACAATGATATTAAAATGTGGCATATAAAAGTCTAAATCCAGAAAAATATCTTAAAACACGGTTTGGTTCATCAGATCATGTTTAGGAAAACTGATCAACTGGTGCTAAGTTTCAAATATGTGAGTTCTGTTAATTTTAATGTGAGTTAAGTGCAAGTTTTAACAACATTATGACTTCATATGATATTCATAGTTTAAAGTATCAAGTCATTCAAACTATGAAATTTCAAAATTTAAAAATCCCCTGATTTACTAGTGTGATCTAGTCTGAGTTTGATACCTACTCAAAAGTGTTTGAGTAGTATATGTGGATTGCTAACTGGTTTTGTGCATTGCAGGTGTATTTATGTGGTAAAGTAACTACTTCTGTCACAGCTGGAGAGCTGGATGAGTTTGAAAGATTTAGGAAAACTAGATGTTTATAATTTAGAAAGACATTAAAATCTGATAATGAAATTTTAGCTAAGTATATAGAAAGCAGAAATTTTGAAAACCAAGAACATACCTTTTGCTGTGTTCAAGTTCACAGATGATACTATTTAAAAGGTGTTTTTACTAAGATTATATAGTACAGTTGCGACACTTTCACAGGAGCCTGAAGCATTTTAGCCTTACAAGAAATAGTATCTGTCGTTATTATGGCAAATACATATTCCCAAATCATTTAGGTTACTTTCAGAATTTCTGTAAGGATTTGATTTACTTTCCAGAACTGCTGTTACTATCTTTGTTCAAATCCTCATGCCCCTTCTTTGAAATAACTGGATTTCTATGTTTTATTGGTACTTATCTTTATTTCTAGACCAGAAGGTAATGCTTAGAATAGTTACTTCCTAATATTTTTCTTATTGGACAAACCCGAATAACTGGATTTGCAGGTTAATGCTTCCATTGCATTCAGACCTAACCTATTGGGCTACTTGCTTCATGATTTAAAAACAGAAAAAAAAAAGCGCCCCACCTTTTTATTAAAAACAAAAAAGCAAAAGTTAGAGAATGTGCTGTGCCAAATACGATAGTAATGGGTGTTTCATTGCTTCCTGAGTTTTCAGAGGAGTTCAAGTGAAGACAGCATCTGAAAGGTTACTTTGCATTTCTTAGAACTTTATCATTTTTATGAAGGAAAAATTAAACACAAGTATAAATTAGTATTTAAGATAATAACTAAAAACTGAGGGATCAGAAAAACAATTGTGGGTAGTGTTGTAGCATGTAACAATGAAAAAACTTGGGGACTGAGGAACAAAAAAGGAAGGTAAGCAAAAGAGAAAACAAAATAGGCTTTATTGATTTATTTTAAAATACAACAATATGGAAGTTTAGGAAAATCTTTTAAGTGTTTGGCAATGTAGAAAAATAATCTGGGATGAAGTTCAAAGGACAATAGAAAACAAGAAGTTTGTCAAAAAAAATCTGTGTTGTCTGTTTGCCTATGCATCTGTCCCTCCAACTGAATTTCCATGCAGTTAACGTATTATGACATCGCATTATGTGCTTAGTCCTAATTTCTTTTTTCAGTTAACTGTTGTGGATAAGCAAATTTATTTCCAGAATTTTCCATTTCATGTGAACATGTTTTATTCTTTTATTGATTTAG
>NW_010200364.1:3050-24096 GCF_000695765.1 Mesitornis unicolor | reverse complement strand
GTTTCCTAGCGTGGCCGCCTCCCGCTGAGGTCCCGAGAAGAGCGTGAGTGAGCAGCGTCTGGTACCCATCACCTATGTGCTACAGGCGCACATGTGTGTCCGGCGCACGCAACACATTTGTCGGACTGCGGGCTTCTCCTGGCACCGGGCATTCGGCCTCGAGGGGGATGGGGCGCACGAGAAGGGGGTAATAACGAATTAATTGCAGATGAGAAGTTATATCCGTCTTTGAGTCATCGGTCTTTGAGGCATAATTTCATTCCGAAAGCTCTTAATCAAACTGGAGATCTGCTATAGGAAAGCACTGCTTTTCCCGTAGGATTATCAGATTTCCACCAGAGAATACAGATCCTGGATTATCGAGCTACATGGGATTTGCGCGTTTCTTTCTAATTGCTCTGTAAATCTGAGTTTAAAATTATTTATTTGGAAGGGGGTGGGGGAGTTACTTGCTTCTAAAAGAACAGACGTCTCTTTTCTTTGTCATTTTACGCAGTTATGCTGGTTATCCTGTGCTCTGTAGATGACTTACTGCCTTAATTGGATATTGGTGTCAAAGGTTGATTAGACTCCCTAATAGATTTTGGATCTGCAAGAGGATTGCAGTTTTAATAGCGTGGTTAAAACAATCGTGTTTGCCATCTCCCCTCAGTTGAGAGGAAGACCGATGTATTTATGACATTTGTGTTATCTTCTCTTTGGTTTATTAACATAGTGTCATGAGGTTGTCGGGTTTGGTTTTGTTGTTGTTGTTTTTTTTCCCTCTGCTATTTCATTTGCAGACTGAAAAGAAATGAATGTCAGAGAGGATTTGTTTAATCATTTAACAGCTGACACAAGCCATGTCCCTAACAAAACGTTGGTGAAAACTTAGAAGATTTCTGGAATACAGCAGCTCTGGTACCGTGAAGCCGCTCCAGCGGGTGAGGAGCAGCATTTGCTGGAGGATGCGGTAGCCCAGAAGCTGGGGCTCCCCGGGACGAGGTCGATGGCTTGCATGGAGCTTCTCTACCTGGCCGAGGAGAGCAGGCAGGCACCACTGGGCACTGCTGCAGGCTGGAGCCTGTCATCCCCTCCCTATGAGCAGCAGCAGCAGCATGAAGGGGGCAAGGTAGACTCCAGAGCAGCTGCTACCGTGGCAGCCCTGTGCTGTGAAAGGCACTGCAGGCCCTTGCAGAGAGGCCCTGTGGCTCAGCCCTCCCTGGCACCCCAGCCCTCCCCCCAGGACACCTCACCCCAAGAGCACCCTGGCCCTACCAGCAACTCCCAGCCCTACCACCCACTCGAGCGCTTGCCTGAGGAGGAGGAGGGAGGGCAGAAGAAAGCCTGCTGCTGTGCCCAGGAGCTTGAGACGTCATTCACCTGTGTGGATGAAAATGTGAACCTGGAGCATGGAAGAAGACCCCCCAGTCCTACAGGCAGCCACTGCCAGGATGCCCCTCTGTCAGGGAGCTGCCGCCCCAGTGGGTGCACGATTCTCCTTCCTTGGTCTCTGAGGAGGATGATGCTGCCTCAGAGGTAGCAAACGGGAAATCTGTGGACTATGGGTTCATTAGTGCCATTTTGTTCCTGGTTAGTGGCATTTTGCTGGTGATCATTTCCTACGTGGTACCCAGAGATGTGACTGTGGATCCCAACACTGTGGCTGCCCGGGAGATGGAGAGGCTGGAGAATGAGAGCGCCAGGATCGGGGCTCACTTGGACCGCTGTGTGATCGCCGGGCTGTGTCTCCTAACCCTGGGGGGAGTGGTGCTCTCCAGCCTGCTGATGATGTCTATGTGGAAAGGAGAGCTGTACCGGAGGAGCAGGTTTGCGTCTTCCAAGGAGTCTGCAAAGCTCTATGGGTCTTTCAATTTCAGAATGAAGTCTGGTGCAAACGATAATACGCTCGAGCTGTCGTTAGTGGAGGAAGATGTGCTTGCCATAAATAATTAGTGTGGTCATGATTTTTAAGGCAGCATTTCTACAGCAAAATATGTTTCATTAAAGAAAACAGATGCAGCTAAAGATAGCTGGTGATGCAGTTTATTTGTCTGACAAGAATGGTTTTTTCTTAAGCTCTATAATCGAGTGTTTGCAGTATATGAGCACTTGTTGTAAAGGGAGAATGTGCCAGAGAAAATGCAACTGATATGAAATAATGAAAACCACTGAATAAAAAGAGATTTGTGATAAGTAGGTTCCTCAGATACTCGTTTATCCTAATATAAAACATTCCATTGGTGTCTTGCCTATATAATTTTCTTATTACTCTCATATAGAACAGGAATGACCTTGACACTTTGGAAGCTGTTAATTATTGCAGCCTGCAAGATTATTAACAGTCTCCTTGGTAGACTGTTAAGAAGCAGGACCAATAATCAAATAGCAGGGCTAATATTTAATTAAGAGAGATGCTTTTTTATCCTTTAATTTTAAGCTGATCCCTTCTCCTCTACTGAGAGCTAAGGGAGAAAAGAACACCGCTTGGGCATGACTTGCCACAAACCTCCCATATTTTCAAACAATTGTAGAATTAGTGATGATTATTTAAAATATAAAATAAGAGGCAAAGGGCAGGGAGCCATATGGCTCATGGTATTGGTAGTAGACAAAAGGCTCTTTCAGCTTGAGGTCAGTGGCTCCATTTCAGTTCAGATTAGCGATGATTGATAGTCATTAACTTCTGATAGTTATAGTGACCCATATAAAAGAAGTTTAGTTCCTGGTGGACAGATGTCTTTGTTTGAAAACTGCCATAACTTGAATTAACTGACCTCTTGTTTGGAGTCTCAAAAGACCCAAAGAGTGAAAATGCATGAGAGTGCTGAGACTGAACACTTCTCCTTCAGTATGGATGCCAGAAGAAATTCAAGCTCAGCTGCAGGCTTTGCTCACACTGGGGTTGTCTGTGTCTTACTAGTCCTCTTGAAACTTCAGTTTTATGTCACTAGGCTGTCAGCCTTCACATAACCAGCAAGGAAAGGTCAGGAAGGAACTTTCTGGGACTCCTTGAATAAAAACCTATTTATTTGTAAAAGTAAATTGTCAGGAAATATGAAGGTTAAATATCAGGCAGTTTACTGACTGACATGAGACTCAACATCGGGGATGATCAAGGGTAGATGTTGTTATTAATCACAGCTCTATGGCACAGTAGCTGAAAACCTGTACCACTGATGCTATTTACTTTATTATCAGCCAGTTTCTGTGGAACGTTAAAGTTGTGTTCTTGCACTGCTGAGAAAAGCAAAAAAGACTGTTGTATGTACTGCTGTCAGTTCTTACTGAACAGTGGTGTATATATATATTAATATGTCCTGTTAACATATATACGTATGTTAATATATGTGTGTCCCTGCCAAAGCCAAACATGAGTGAAGACCTCTGTCTGTACAGTCCCTGACTTCAGAGTCTTAGTAGAAAGGTGTGATTCACTGTCACAGCCTTGTCAGTCATGAGTTCAGTCTCAAATATCAGGAATATCAAAGATTTTTAAAATGTTACTTTTTTTTCCCTGCTGTGACACACCTGAGAACTCTTGTTCTCTTGGGAAGGGAGGAGAAGATCTCCTTTATGCCCCCTTTGCCCAGGAGCACATGGCAGCACAAGGTTCAGAATAACAAGTGGCAGGTGGAGGTCCTCATGCAGAGAGACTGAGCGCTATTTTGCCACCTGGTTCCTCATTCCCTCTCTGGCTCTTCAAGTTTGGAGACATGTGCAGCACCTATGTCTCTCTCACCTAATTCAGTTCTTCCTGTTTGCTGGCCATGGGTGCTGGCATGGGGGCCTTTGATGGAGGGCCCAAGCAGCTGCGCTGCTCCAGATTGGAGCAAAGTGCTCCTTTGGCCACTGTAAATAGCGTGGTGCGGCACCCAGGCTTTAACGTTGACCCTGCAAAAGAGATACTGCTTCAGATGTTATCTGCTCTAACCGCTGCTTTAGTTCAGTGTTATTTGGTGATTAAATGAGCATCCTTATTAGACAGTACTGCTGCCTGGCAGATGATTTTGCCAGTTTATGTCATGATACGGAGCGTGCTTGCAGGCAGGAGCTCAACGGTGGCCAGCACCTCCACAGACATCTTTGGAGAGCTTACAGCCCTCTGGATGTGTCATCAGGGATTCAGGATTGAATTTCTAGGGTAAATAAATGGAATAGCTTCCAGATGTAAGGAGAAGCCTTCAGCCTGTTGTGATCGGTGAGACTGAGGAAGGAAATACCCTGAGAAGCAGGACACAGAGGAGGAAGGCTCCTCCTTAGCTGGCCTTTGCCTGCTGGAGGGTAGGAGGACTCTGCCTGCAGGCCCTGTCACATGACTTGAGGTAGGGCAGTAGGGAAGTGCTGGCTTCCATCCTGCTCCAAGGACAGGAAGGGGCTGGATGTGACCTCCAGAGGTGCAGGGAGAGCCATGCCAAGCAAGGGGGCAGACGGTGCTGAGCCCGGGGCGGTGAGCTGGTGTGGGGCAGGGGACGGATATCGTGGGGAAGAAAAAACACTTTGACCAGCCTGGGCCCCTACTCACCTACACAGCAGAAGCTCTAAAACTGAGGCTGGTGGTTTTGAGAGCCATTATTTTTATTTTTTAATGATGCATATGCATAAAATTGGAGTACATTCCATTATTGCAGAAAGATGACAGCTAAAGCTGTAAGGATCACAGATTTCTTGTAGGAACCGTGGCATGCCTTAATGCTGATTATTAGCACTAGAAAAAGAACGCTCCCCTGACTGTCAGTATGTTATTATCAAGTGAGAAGTTTTCTGACACTTCGTAAAATGCCTGTCACAGATCATGAGCCTGCAATACTTAAATGAACCCTCAAATTTTCCCTGAGCGTTTTAAGGAAATGTAAGTCAACCTAATAATCTAAATATACACTGCAGAAGTGTGAGGAGTAAGAAAATTTAAATAATGGGACTAATACAGTTTCTTTATTTTGTTTTTAAGTGTGCACTAAGAGGCAAAGGAAGGTGTTCAGAGTGCAGGAGTTTAGCAGATAAAAACTCTCAGGATATTTCTCTGATCACCCAAGATACCTTTACAAATTACAGGACTGTGTGGGTTGGTGGTGTGATATAAAACCTCTGGACTCTCAGGTTCTCAAGCTGTGTGGTGCAACGGAGACGAAAGCACTTGTTATTTGGTGGCCAATGGTGGAAAATGAATGTATTAGCCTGCTGCCTGGTGAACGAGCCTTCTCATTGTTCACCTTGCACGAACCAGTACCAAAGGCTGAAACCCAGGGAAATTAATTGCCCTCTCGTGCACCCTTGCAATTTGATTTCCCCTGCTCAAAATTTAAATGCTTTAAGGGTACAAGTGTAAGGATGGTTTTTTTTCATTTTGTTTCCTGGGCTAAAGTTGTTGCATGGATCATTGGAGAGCTTTCTTCTTTGGAGATGTAAATTTTGGGGTGTACCAGGCAGACTTTAGGTGCCCCCTGGCGTACCCCAGAAACACACTGGGATTGTGCTGTCAGTCAGTTTATTTCTGACAGACCCTAACAGTGAAATGTGACACTTTCCCATTTACTACCTCATGACTTATACGTGGGCCAGGCCTGCTTTGGCCTCTGCCTTCCTGCTGGAGGGGACCTGGAGGCCTGCAGCCAGGATGGAGGCACCCCCGCTCCCCTGCACCGCGGCCAGGCACCAGGAGCCTGCGGCTGGCTCCCCACTGTTCACATGGCTCCCGAGTGACCTGTTTTCTCAGTTTCCTTTTCTGGATTAGATGTTTGTGGCCAAGGCTGGCCATTTGGGAATCACCTGGCACCTGCTGAGGACTCTCCGCAGAAAGGAGGCCCATAGCCAGGCGATCCCAGCCCCTCCAGAACACGGGCGCCCAGCATGGCCCCCAGGCACAGCTGGCCTTGCCTTCTCACTGCCAGCCCGAAGCCAGCCCCGCAGCAGAAATGCCCGAGACTCTCTCCTAGAAAGCTACGCTGGGTTGTTGCTGTTTTTTATATGTTTACAGTTTTTTAATCTTTGTAATTCTTTAAAAAAATCTGTCTGTAATGAATATAAAGTTTACTTACTGGGAAAGCAACCGATTTAATCTTGTGAAACTCCTTTTTGACCCGCAACAGGGCAAAACGTCACAGTCCATCGTGAGCTTTTCAATAGCGCATTTGATGCCTTATGATAATAGCAACAGCATTCTGTACAGATTGAAAAATAAAAGTATGTAAAGCCAAGTGTTATCGTCATGGTCCTCTTTGCTCCTCCCTGTACTGTGGTTGTGATTGGCTCTTCCCCTCCGTGCCCTGGGTGCAGCCCCTCATCCTTGGCCACCAGCAGCTGTGGCAGGGCCCATGCGGGCAGCAAAGCTACTGGATGGCTCCAGATCTGGCTGTGCTGGCACCCTGAGCTTGTCCTGAGCTCACCCAGTGACCATGTCCCTGCAGGCCAGTCCTACCCAGTCAGAAAGTGCCAGACAATGCAGGCTTTATACCTCTGCTGCACCAGTGTCCCACCTGACTCCGAATAACCAAAAACTAAAGAGAAAAGAAGGAGGGTGGGACCAGCTGGGGCTGCGTGAGCAGGCAGCCAGAGAGGTGCTGTGGCAGGAGGTGGGTGTGAAGCCCCTGTCCACCATAATCCTGTGTATCACCAGTGCAGTACCACGTCCTCACTCTAGCCTGGCTTGGCTGTGCCCAGGGCAGGACAGCAGCTGGTGCTGGGCCCAGAGCTATGTGTAGTGACGATAGGTGGGTGCAGGTTCCCAGAGAGCACTGTCAGCAGCGGGTGGTGTGGAAAGAAGTAGGAGGGGTATTTGCAGAGGGCTGTGGGCCAGGCATGGTGGTGGCTTCACCTCCCCTTCCAGAAGGGACACCTGCATGCCATGTCTGTGCCAGACTGGGCAGTGATGGGGAGGTGCTGTTGAGGGGCCAGCAGGAACCGACGCCAGCAGCTGAGCAGGACCTCCAAGGAGCCATGGCTTGTCTTGGCTTGTGTTTTTTGTTTCTCTCGGATCCCACGTGCATGTCAGTTAAGCATCTTAACCACCTTTGACAACATCTGCTCCCTCCCAAAATGCGATGCGAAGGTATGCCGTGCAGGTTATGCCTTTTAACGCCGCTTTTTATTCCAGCGTGACAGGATGAGACCCTTTCCTGCCACTGTCACATGAATCAAAGCGTGGGTGGGAGTGCCATGGTGGGTGTGGATCCAGGCTGGAGCAGGGACTGTCTGCTCTTATTACCTCTTCTCACAGTACCGAGTACAACAGGGCCCTGATTCGCAATTCAGGTTTCAGGCTGTTACTGCTATAGCAGTAATAAATGTGTCCCTGAGGTGGCCAAATTGGCTGCAGTAACGTTGCACTGGTGCCAGATGCAGCCTATGGTGTGCAACCAATGGTTTTTAAGAGGTTAAGAGAGTAGGTGTATTTATAGATACGACAATCCATCAGCTTAAAGATCTGGGAGGCTTTCTAACTGAAAGCAAACAGCAAATTCATAATTCCTCTTTTTTTACAGTATTCTTCTTAATCTTTTTAAAATTTTAAGGATTCATCATAATGTACAATATTCACAGGGATTTTTTTCTCCCATGTTTATTAGTCCTGGCAAGGTCAAGAGTTCTGTAGACTGCAGGGAAGCGAGACTTCTCTGATTTTCTTATCAGCTTAAATTAAATTGTGACTGTTACAAATTTTCGTGAAACCAGACAAGATCCTCAACTTTGAAATGAACTTGGTTGATATTTGTTTGTGTAAACATAAATGCAGTGCCCACTATAGAAACTCAGCCAAATAATGCATGTTTTTATTCAATTTTCAGTACAAATCTACAGTTAAAATACTTTAGCAGACTTGCTGTATTAAAGGCTTGTAAAGAGTTTTCTGTCTATTCATGTACAGATTCTCCACCCTTACATATAGTAAAAATACTGAGGTACTACCATTAAATGAGTTGCACTTTACAGGTATTTGGTCATCGTTGTGAATAAGGACATTGCAATCTAACAAACATACGTATTTTTTATTCACCTGCACCCAATGTATAACCCACAGACCAGCACTGAAAGTGCTTCCATCTGCATTGAGAAGTGAGACACCATGCAGCATGATACATAATGTTTTCAAAAAGCCTCTTGCTTGTAGATATCAAAGCTCTGTATAAGAGCATATAGTGACCCCATTTTACAGATGAAGCGAGTCACCTTCTTTGCCCAGAGAGCCAGTTGGAGAGCTGAGGACAGAAACCAAGGCCTCTTAAATCACGGTCCAGCACTGCACAAAGACCTTAATTATTACAGAATCCCTAGAATAAATTAATCCAAAAAGGGATGGCAAATATATATATTTTTTCTGAAGAGTACCATTAATTTCAAGCACAAAATAATTTTTAAAAATCCCAGCAAAGTCAACTCAAACTAAATTTTGCTAATATTTGCAGGAATTTGGGGAAGGTTTTGCATGTTTAAAGCATTTGTATTATACTAAGGATTTTTTTTTCCTTAAGGTTTCAAAAAATCAATAGGTTTATGTTGAAATAATAAAACAGATATCTTTATATCAGCACAAAAGGCTTCTCTTTTCCAATAATAGTCTCTGCTTTGACACATGTGTGTGCAGGGAAATTTAGCTATTGTTGAATAAAACATTTCCAGAAGGAAAATTGATTAAGTTCCTTTTGTAGAGGAACAAAATCAATTCTTCCCATTAGAAGTATCTAAAATATGTTGATCAGCTAGAAATGTAAATAAAGTCCTTTAATCACTATTCTCCAATGGCAGCGTATCCATCTACAGGAGATTGTTTTTTGTCTCTTTATAGATTAAAATAAATTTGTTTCAATTCTAACATGAAGCAGCTTCTGACAAACTAGCCAGAGTAACTGTGCTCGACTGTAAATAATATCAAGTAGCTATCCTGACATTTTGGTATTGCTTTTCGGAAGGATTAGCTGTTCATGGAATGAATGTGTACTTGATAACAATATATCCAAGCTGGGAACAAAAATATATTCACTGAAATACAAAATAGTTGAAAGTACGTGACTATTTTCAATTTCTATGTATTATCTTCTGATTTCATGTAATAAAGACAGCACTTTCGAGATCTCTTGATTAGTAATTGTGAAGGGCTATTAAGGGTCACGGAGGGCTATTAACAGAACGATGCAAAGTCTCTAGCTCTGTAAGTCGCTAAGCTGCTGATTGCTAAGAGCTGAGACAGTACGCTGGTGCATGCTTGCCCTATGCTTTGTTTTAGCTACAGCAGTATTTGCTGCAGGCTGCTATCTGTGACAATTTTGTGGTAGATGGGCCTTTGATTTGATCCAGGCTGACCTCATGTTTCAAAACTTTATGCTTTGCCTATAGTGAGAATATCAAGTAGTTGCTTTGCTGCTGTGGCTCCCCAAAGAAGGAACTACGGATCAATAAGTCAGAGTCTTACTTTTGTTTTTCCCTCCTTCCAGGAATGGTAACCATGGCTGGAAGAGCCGTTGAGAGGTCATTTCCCAGTTTTTTGGAACTTCATTCACCCTCCATCAGTCCTCAAAGATAATTGATCATGGATGTGAAATTGCTTTACTCAATTCTCTGAGCACTCTGCGATGAATTTTGTAAGGCTCACATATTTTGAAGATATATAATGTATCAGTGTAGCTTCTTTTTCTGCTCTCTACCAGCCTAAATTGTTAATAAGTTCTAAAGTCTATGGGTAGTCTGAATTGTTTTAGGATTTTTGATGAAGTAAAGAAAAAATAATAGACTGAAGCACTTAAGCCTTCTCAGTGTCATTTTCAGTTGTGCTTCTCCCTCCCTCCCACAAAGCAGAAAACCCATTCTTTCTTTGTCTTTCTTTTTTCTAGTATGAATATAGAGCACTTCCTCATGACCTCTTTTTCTTTTCTAGCAGGATCTCACTTGCTCTGTACTGCATTCATGATTATTTTTTTGGTACAGGTTGAGCTTGGTGAGCAGCTTGGTGAGTGGGCTCCCCACTCCAGCCCGCCTCCATTCGTTCCTCACTCAGCCTTTCTTCGTTGTGGGTAGCAATGGTCCAGGATGGAGATTTTGTGGCACTTCTGCTCTTCAAGCCAAACCATGTTGCTAAGAAAAATACTATTGGATTATCTATGGTATCAAATGTTAATGCATGGCTATTGAGATGGGAAATATCTTCACTTAAACTTCACAGGATATTGAAACTAGTCTTAGCAAAGAAGTGAGTTAGAGGCAAAAATCAGTATTAGACAGTGCTGAAATGCCTCTGTTCAGCTGCTGGTTTAAGTGGCTTGTACAGACCTTTCAAATCATGTTGCCAACAAATAGAGGAAATACAGCTTTTAAAAAGTCAGAGAATTATTAATAGTGTGTTTGACCTCCAGCTCGGCACAGTCTACAAAAAAAGCGTCATTTGTCATATGCTGCTGCCTCATGCCTAATTCTGCAGCCCCCGTTGGGAAGCAGTTGCGCATAGGAGAAGTGAATTGCAGAGACTGAGCGTCAAGGCTTTAGATCCATGAGGGCTGTGGGAGGGAAAGAGAGGGAACAGCTCGCGGTCAACCCCTGAACAAAAAAGGAGGGGTGCGGGAACCGTTCACCTCATACATCATTCGCACGCTAATGGTGTTTCTTGTCCTGGTGTGTGAGAGAAGAACATTGACTGTGCTGAGGTTACACTTTCAGCTGTCCAGCAGGGAGAAAGAAGTATGGAGAGAAGGAAATATCAGATGTCTTCATAAGAAAATGAATGCTGCGGCCACCATCCTCTCATCTGAGGACTGACCCAGGGCCCAGCACCTCCAGCTGGGCTCCTCGGCAGGCTGCTCCATTGTGCAGCGTTTGCAGCACAAAGCAGCAGCCTGAACCTTTATTAACTTTAACCATTGTCTGGGCAACCTGAAGTGCAATCCATCTCTCTTATTGCTGTTATTGAGTCAGTTTTGGACAATGCGTTATGATCTGCAGGAAAAAGAAGAGGAGATGTAATGCAGGCAGCAAGTTTCTAGGTAAAATTAGTCTGTCTGAGAAGGGGAGAAAAATGCCACGTATTGGGCTGAACAAATCTTTGCATTGATTTCTGGAACCAGAGTCCTTCTAGGAGCACCACAAATGCATGTCTTTATTTAGTGCTCAGATTCAAAGAGCTGTCAATCTTTCTCTATCCGGACAACTCCCATTTGTGTTCAAGTCTGGGGTGCTTCAGGGTCATACATTATTTCTGCTTGTGCTATTCTTGCTTTACGCTTTGATGCCAGCTCCACAGTCCTTCATAAGCCTCACACATGCATGCATACAGAACCACTTGAACACCGCTGCCTCAGTGGCAGGGGGGGGGGGGCCGGCGGCGGCCAGTGTCCAGCTGACACACTGCACCACCGCAGCTTCAGGAGTGTACGTGTGAGCCTGGATAGTGAAATATATTTCTATTCTTACAGAGACTCTTAAATATCCTTTTGAATATCCACAGGGGGCTCATTTATGCACTTCCATCTGAGAGCCCAAACATGGTTTATCAGTGGACATGCATGAGGTGTGTGCTCTGTGGCTCAACAAAGAACTGGTTCCTCCTCTTTGGCTGTCCTACCTATTCTCTGGTTCTGGGTCCAGTGCATAGGAATAAAAAGGCAATTATTTTATATGTCCCCTCCAATTCAGTTGGGATTAAGCCTACCTTTCAGCTGGGTGGCTGAGGTAGCCTGAGATAAAATTTGAGGCTGGTAATAAGTTACTGCTTCTGCACAGAGCAAGATGAAAGGAAAGGAGTTGTGACTCGGAGAGATAAACAGCTCCTGAGGATGCTCCGCAGCACAGCGGTAATAGCTCAGGGCTGTGGCTCAAAATCACAGTCTTAACCACAGTAAACAGAACAGTATTTTATTGGCTTTTTTTTGAAGAGTGAAGGCTAGAATCCAGGCCATGGAGGACCAATATAGGAAGTTTGTACAATATTTAAGAAATCCTTCACTGGCAGTGCCCCTCAACCTATTTAAAAGTGCTAGGACAGGACAACTAGCTTACATAAATAACTATAGTCATTTATTTACACACAAGGTGAACCAGTGCATTGCAAGTAAGGGTGTCTGCATCAAACACTACAGAGTGAGAATCTGTCAGAGCTCTGAGGGAGAGAGCATCTCTTGTTACCTTGAGCTGAAGCCTCTCTCATGGGTTCCCAAGCTAATTGCTATGTTCATCCAAGATGTTTACTGCCATTAATATAGGACAATGTTTCGATTAGTTACTGTTTTAATGAAGAGATTTTAAGCATTCACAGTTACCTGTGCATCTTACTATTTTATCTTGGGGAACAGGTGGAGAAAAATAAGAAAAATATTCTGCGTTCTTCTTTTGTCAGAGAAAGTATATGGAACTAAAAAGAAGGAAATGATGGGGCGCAGGGTTGAGATCTTCTCAGCAAGCAGGTAGGAATATGGATTTCATAATCTAGAGAGCTACAGTCAATAATTATTGGGGAAATAGATTTCATATTTCATACTGAATTGAATTTAGACAGCTTGATTGATGCTGTTGTAATACAAGAGGCTAATCAAGAATGTGAATTTAAAAAAAAAAGAAAACCAAAGTCAGGCCCTTACACAGCAATACAAAAGCAATGACTTATGGGTGTTTTGGTGGTGGTCAATTGTTTTAGAGTCACAATATATCTATATACTAAAATCACAGACTAGTCATTCTTTATACTAGTAAACCAGTTTATCGTCAATAATAAAAAGTCCTGTTTTTGAAAGCAGAGGCTCATTTCCACAAAATATGTTCTCTAGTCATGTTCAGTGGGTTCAAAGTTCCCTATCCCTTTCTATTTCTGTGGAGGGGACAGTCAGTTGCAGGGAGTTTCTTATGTTGCACTATATGAGACCAATTATGTTTCTACTGAGGGTAATGGCTAAGACTTTCTTGAATTTAATTGCTTTGGACAGACCTTAAATTCTCTCACATCATTCTGTCATCTTTCAGAATAAAAGTTGATCTTGCAATTAATTTGAGGACACTCTACATTCTCCAAGTTTCCTTAAGGACACAAATCACCCCAACACCTAAGGCAGTGGCTTCATGAACTGCTGAACAGATCCATCAGTTTTCTGATGTAGCAAAGGGGGGGGTCTTGTTTCTTCTCCATTTTTTTGCTCTCCTTCACTATTAGCATAATTTTAATCTCCTATTTGCATTTTTCTACGTCCCTTGCTTTACGTTGTAACTTGTTTCCCTTGTTTCAGCTTGTTTCATAACTAATTACAGACCCATAAGCCCCTTCGAAAGAAACCAAGATGCTTCTGGGAATTTGCTCCTCGGGGTGCTCCTGAGTGACTGGAGACAGACAGACCCTTGCTGGAACTGTGCAAGCTTTTGAGCTGGACACAGAGCCCACGACAGTCCCGAGCAGCGCAGAGCTGCCGTAGCTTGGCACCGTGCCCCAGCGATATTCTGTGCATCTCAGCAGATTTGCAGTGACAGGGTTTGTGGAGTGGAAGCGCCTCACGTGTGGTTGGGCACAGGGAGCTTGAGCTGAATGCGGCTGTGCCTCTGTAGCCTTACGGCCTTAACCATCACGGCGATCGTCCTTGCTGCTCCGCCAGCTCTGCCCATGTCCTTACTCCTCTCCTCCTTCAGCATCTCCTCTTCTGTTAATTCTGTATCTCTTGTATTACTCACAGTCTCTTTGCTGTCATAAGCTGCATGCAAATGCTGTGCTTATTGTCCAAGATAATGCATTTCTGCTATTTTGATAAAATATGTGTCTTCCATTCAGTTTATTAGCTAATTAAACTAATATCTAGAAAAACCTTCAGAATGTCTTCTGTTCTTCTGCAGTGAAGCTAATTTATCTTTTTGGTGTTGGCAGTAGGAAAACAGTCTATATGCCCTGCAGAAAAGTTTGGTTTTCGTATGTTTTTATACAAAGTGTTTCAAAATAAAAATCTAAAAGTCAGATTCAGATATTCAGGAAAATTTTGGGGAATGATCTGCAGCAAAAGAAACATATGGGAAGTACAGGCACTGTCTCATCTTATCTCACAAGCTGACAGATAAATAAAACAGAGACTGCTTAAAATTTAAGAAATTATTCTCTTTGCTCAGAAACATGTCCTGATGACTTCTCATTTCCTTTGAGCTGATCACTGGATGGCACTCAGTCTGCCAGTCTGCTTGCAGAGTTTCATAAAAGATACTGGTAGGGAAGAAGCCATTTCACAGAATCACGGTGGAGGCTGGAGGACACCTCTGGAGCTCCTCTGGTCCAGCCCCTGCTCAAGCAGGGTCAGCAAGAGCAGATTGCCCATGGCTCATCCATTTGAGTTTTGAATATCTCCACAGATGGGGACTCCACAGCCTCTCTGGGCAGCGTCTTCCAGTGCTTGATCACCTGCACAGTAAAAAAGGATCTTTCTGATCGTTACACAGAATTTCCTGCATTTGTGCCCATTGCCTCTTGCCCTGTGAGAAGGTACCACTGAGAAGACTCCAGCTTGATCTACTTTATCCTCCTTCTCATGTATTTATACACATGGATAAGATTCCCCTAAGCCTTCTCTTCTTTAGGGTGAGCATTTGGTTGTTATAAAGCCAGAGCATTGTACTTTAAAGCTGTCATGCACCAAGGAGCACAGACCTTCCAGCAACTACAACTTGTAGCACTTTCTGGCTGGATCTAGAGATCTTTTCCTCTAGACAGATGAAAAGGGAAACACTGTTTCAAGACAGATGTCTCCTAAAGAAAGAAGATGTTTTTCCTCAACACAAGTGGGCACTACAAGGTGCTCTCTTCAGGTTTTTGCCATCCCCCAACAAACCTAAAATATCTTGCTTAGCTTATGTCAGTTTGAAATGAAAATATATGAAATGAAAAGCTGGAGTCTTTTGCATAAGCATGTTAAAATGAAATGTTATCAGTTTGTGAATTCCCATTGTCTTTAGTTCATCTAAAACTAGTCATGAACTGCAGCCTTAGACAATTTTACTTCTCATCACAACACTATTAATCATCCCCATCTCAGTTCTACATCTATCTGGTGCATTTCGATCTCCTCATTTTGTGTGGGTTTGATTCATGAACACCAGAAATAAAATGCAGACACAGGGCATTTTAACTTTTTTTTTTCAGCTGAAGAAAGCAACTTCTAAATTAACAGTGTCAGATATCTGAGGCATATATCAGTTCATGCTTCCCTTCAGCAAAGGCATTTCATTATTTTGCCACTTGCTTAGCTCATAAATGATGTCATGCACTTTCTTATTTACTTTTTACAGTGCAGGAGGTAACTGCATGATAAAATCTCTTTCTCCTCTGAAGTTTTAAGTGTCGTGGCTTTTTTTTTTCTTTCTTTTTTTGCCAGAGGAGATACTCGGACTCTTTTGGATTAATACCAGTTTTCTTGAACTAAGATTAAAAAAAAGCAGTAAATAATAAAAAATTATATCCTCCAGCTGGATTCTTAGCATAAGTTAAAAATGCAAACAGCTTGTAATTAACTGTAGTGTGTGAAGAGGTTTATTCTCTGGCCATGAATCAACGGGAGCTTTGCCAATGGCTGTGGCCCACGTTGTGCAAAATTCTTTGAAAGGAAGAAGCATTTCTTCCATAGCTGTGAAAACAGATAGAGCACTGGTGAAATTTGAAGTTACAACTGCAGCTGATCTTACTGATATGGAGACCTAACTCATGCTTTATTAGTACGACAGCATCTCCACCGCAGTGCGATTCTGGGAGCGCCTTTTGTTTCTGCCCCTCTGGCAAAGTCCCCAGGGATGTGCTGTGCTGAGCACCCCTCTCAACAGCAGGGTGAAGCAAGTGCTGCTTGCAGCAGATTTATGTCTCATCGTTAATTGAAGCTTTTCCAAAGATGTGATTGCTGTTTCTGCTTCTTTGTATTGTCTGGTGTCTAATAAGGTGTGAGCTGTCGCTACACTTTTCTCTCAGCTGGAGCACTTAAAAGGTCCCTGTCTCCTATTCAGTTGCTAATGTTCACTGAATGTAACAATATATACGGCATTTATCCCCCCGTCAAATTAGATTGGGATTGGTAAATGGAATCAAAATTTATAGAAGTTGCCAGCAGACATGTATATGTGAACATATACATATACAGGGTAAGTGCAAGAGCTGCATTTCACTGTGTGGAAGTGACCTACTGAAAAGATACTATCTATCACTAGGACAAACCAGGCTGGGAATTTTTTTATGTTTTTGTGACTTGGTTATTCACAGTTATAACAATTCTGGGCTTCAAAAGTATTTTAGCAATAATTCTTGGTTGCTGAATGTGATTGTAATATGTAAGAACTTGACTTTTTATCTGCGTTCTTTCATCATTTTGCATTCTGATAGGATATTTGATTTGTTAATAAATATTAGACAGAGATGAAGCTATAGTAATTACCCATTAAAATTATATCAGTGCAGGCAGAAAGAAAGTACACATTAAACAAGGTCTAAAACCAAGGCACTTTGAAGACCAAGTTTCTTACATCAGTCCCTCCTAGGAAATGTATAGACTCATTACCTACCACCTTTTGCCTCTTAAGTTCATCTGCACTCTAATGGTATATAGCCGTGTATAGAGAGACAGAGAGGATCTCTGCATTTCTCTATACCAGCCAAGGAAAGCAGAGCATGCTGTTACCTGCAATTCAACAGAAAAGGATACATTGATCTTTGACAAGTGAAGGACAAAAAGAGGGTTATGATCTGGCATTTTCAAGCAGCACCAGTAAAGCAAAACCTTATGAACAGCAGCATCAGCTCAAGCCCTTTGTCGTGGCAGAGTGAAGACCTTTGCTCTGTATTGTTTAACCACAAGCACACACACAGAAGTACAGGATGTTTTCTCCGCAGTCTATAAATACTTACTGGAGACCAGAAATGGATAGTAGAGGGCTCCTGGATTCAGCAGATGGATTTATAGCCTGACCAGCACTGGTAGTTTAAGAAAATTGGAGTAAAGCACCACATGAATACCAAGGATTTTGCATCCCTGGAAGTTTTAAAATCAAGATGGATGGCTTTCCTAAAATAATAGTAATAATAACTGTAATAATTATTATAATCATAATAGATGCCCTGTGTGCTGTGTAATACTGGAGATCAGAGAGGTAATTACAGTCTCTTGTGACCTTGGATGCAGTAATTGCTTGTAACTACTCTTCTTTGAAGCCTTAGCATGCTCTACCAGCCTGAATTAGAGCCGCTGGGTCATCTTGTGCAGGTCACGTACCACAACGACGTTGCTTCAGTTCTCCACACATATCATTTCTCTCACCTTGTATCTCTGCCTCTCAGAGCAAGGCTGCAGAAGCAGCAGTCTGAGCATCTCTTCTCTGCTCCTGTGCACCAGCTTGTGGAAGTACAATGCACATCCTCTTGTTTCCCAGAGGAAAAGGGAGGAGAAGGTATTCCCCAAGGAGCTGCCTCTGCATAACAGTGTCCCTAGGTTAACTTGGAGATGGGACTCTGATGTATGACCCTTTCTTGGGCCTATGGCTAACGTGGCAAATTAGCCCTACATGAATAAATTATCTGCCAGGCAAAACAGAGTGGTGTGCGTTTCTTCTGAGACGCCCGCATGTGCGTGTGCCAGGAAAGGCAATCTGCTGGCACTGAGCGCGCAGAGCGGCCTCACAAAAGGGCAATTCTTTGCACAAGCAGGGCAGGAGGGTGCCGTGCCCCATCAAACAAATTGCTACTGTTCAAAGCCCTGAGAACAGGCAGGAGGAGAGGCTGTGATTGAGTGCTCTGACTCTCTTGCTCTCTCTGAGGATAAATGGCTGCTATAGAAAAGACTGCTTCAGTATTTCTGGAATGCAGCAACATAGTACATCAGGTCAGTGGGAACAGGTAAATGAACCTCATTTACTTACATCAGAAAGACTCTGTATAGTTAGATTTTGTTTTTCTTCCAGCGAGTGACCAGATTTTTACAAGGTCAAGCGGCATTTGATTCCAAGCACTGAATCTGTTAGGAATAGACAGGAGGGAAATATCCTTATGTCAGCTCAGGAAAAAATGTTTTTAATACAGACATCTTTTTCTACAGAAAGAAGACTTCTGTGCTGCCTCTGCTGCAGTTTCCTATTAGTTATTTCTTAACTTCTCAGGAAATGCAGAGCTTGAACTGACAGATGTCTCTCATTTTATTAGGCACAGCTATTATGTAACATTACTTACTTATTGCTTCTTAGTTCACTTCAGGGATAAGCATTTTCTGCACCTCTTGAAGCAATGCAACAGAAATGAGAGCCAAAGGCAGCACAGAACCTTTTCCAACCTCCTTTGTTCTGCACAAGCATTCGCTTGCAAATGCCAAACACAAACTGCGTGTTTTCTCCCTGTGCCTAGCATGAAATGCAGAAAGGGTGAACAGAAGCTCCTTGGATTCAACTCTTACGTGATAAACAGATGATCCAGTTTCAAACCTAGAGTTCAGACCTGTACTGGGTTCTTCCAAGAAAGCACAGAGAGGCAGAGGCTTCTGCTGAGCGTCTCTCAGATTTTTCTATTAGAGTTGTCCTCCTATAGCCCCTTTCTTTCATGCTACAAGTTTACCTACACCAAACCTAGCCCTAAACTGACACCTGCTGCACTGCCCACCTTACCTGATTCCAAGTAACACGGGTTTCTCTGCACAGGATCATGAACAGGCATTAAAAGTGGCCTCTGAGATGCCTTTTTCGGAGCAGTACGCTGGTTCCTGCCCCTGTGCATGAGTCCCTCTGCTGAATTTCCTTGGAGAAATGAAAAGCTGAAAGGCACTGCTTAGAGTAGCCTGAGAGACAAATTAGAAGTTGGGCATGGAAATTAGTGCAAAGGAATTCTCAGTAGACTGCTCGAGTCACACAATGCAGATGTCTCTCAGATGAGGAACAGTCCCGCAAGGCAGCTACCAGGAGCCTCAGCACTTAAGCCACATGATACTAGACAAGAGCCTTAAGGGAACTGTTTTTCACAGGCAGGAGGGAGAAACATGACCATATTCATCTTCTCTGCTCGAGTGGATCTAATGCTATACATCATCTATATGTCCAGGGAAGTAGTTTCACTTATTCAGAATATCAAACTGACCAATTAAATTACAAAGCCCTTATAAACCCTGTTACATTGCTGGTGACATGCAAGTGGACAAAGAGCCACAGAGAGCCCTAAGATAAACACAGACAAAAGAAGGAAAAAAAGGCACATACTCTTACTAAAATAAAATATCTGTGTGATGGAAGGAGGCGGTGGTGGTGAGTAGGGAGTTAGGCGTTAAAGAATCTCCTATTAAATTGTTTATTCAATGTCTAACTCACATTGGGTTATTTTTAATGTCCCAAATTAATTATAATCTAGTCCCAGTACAATCACTGTAACAGAACTGACTAAAGAAACATGTCAATAAAGGGTTAATAGACATGAAAAGTTACATTTTATAGCTAGATTTATTACTCTTGCCTCTGTGTAAGGTAGGGAAGAAGTCAGGTACATAATGAACTGCAGTCTTGCACTTTGAACACTGAGAATGAAGCAAAATAGAGTTTTTGAAGTGCTACAAAAGGAAATCACCTAATTATGTATTCAGAAAGCAGTGATCCTGGCAACGTGTGTGTGAAACAAGAAAGGAAGAGGTATAAAGTCACTTCTAAAAGAGAATATCCCATGTGAACAGTGTAATTTTCCCAACTTTTTGGTTTCCCTTATGGCATATATTAATTCACAGAACACAGTTCATAATTCCTGTGATGCACACATGTGCTCACACATTCCTGAAGGCTGTTACTTAGCTTCTGTAATTCACTTTTTGCTGTAAGAGAGCAAGCATTTTAGATCATCTACTATACCTCCTCAAAACTGTAGGATGAATCTCTTCAGTGCTTTCGCTGGTGTCAGTCTAGTTGGTAATATCCTCAGTTGCCCCACAAACCTCATGTTAGAGACATTTTTCTGGTCTTTACTATTATCTGTGCCTTATATTCATCTTGCTGTTGTTAGCCTTGCCTCCAGAAATAATTCAGAATAATTACTTTTATCAAATAATTTCATCAACATATGCAGACAGTATCTTCTGTTTGAATCACTGAACATAAGGAAAAACTTTTTCACTGTGAGGGTTACAGAGCACTGGAACAGGCTGCCCAGAGAGGTTGTGGAATCTTCTTCTCTGGAGACATTAAAAACCCGGCTGGACACGTTCCTGTGTGACCTGGCCTAGGTGATCCTGCTCTGGCAGGGGGGTTGGACTGGATGATCTTTCAAGGTCCCTTCCAACTCCTAACATTCTGTGATTCTATGATTCTGTGATTCTGTGAATCACATGTATAGATATCACACAAGAATTTATATTCTTTAGCTTGAGGTTTTATTTTGGAAGTATTCTCCTCTGAGCCATGTTTAATTTCAGGAACCCAGTGTCTTTCTTCTGTCCTTCCACTAATGTTACTGTGATCAAATCGAGCTTGAAGTTTGAAGCCATCCTTTCTCAAAATTCATGGTCAGTAAGTACAGTCCTGCTGTGGTCAGTATTTGCACTTCTGTAGAATGTCTTATGCTGAAGTCCATTCCCAATTTCTTCTGTTTCAATAAGCCAATGAAGGACATTTCAGAGCCCAAGTCATATCTGTGTTGTTTCCTTCATCTTCAACATTGATCTCTTTCCTCCTTTCTTTTACCTGTAATTCATAGATCAGGGAAAGTTATTGCAGAGTGGAAGCCTAGGTTATATAGGGTATGTGACAGACTAACAGAATTACAGAATTATTTATGTTAGCAGGGACCTCTTGAGGTTATTTTGGCCAAGATCTTCCTGAAAGAAGGGCTGACTTTAAAGTCAGATAAGTCCACTCAGGATCATTTACAGCTGTTTTGAAGATTGATATTTTCTAGCTTCTCTGAGCAGCTGGTTCTTCCACATAGGAAGATTTTTTTTATTTATACAAAACCAGAATTGGCCATGTTGCAGGTTATGACAGCTGTGACTGTCCCTTTATCTGCCTCCTCTCTAACTACCTCATTTGGTAGCTGCAGACAGCAGTGAGGTCCCTTTCTTTACCACAAGCCATCTCCTTGAGCCTTTGCTCTACATCAGGTTCTCAGCCTCCTCAGCATCATGGTTACCTG
>NW_010200364.1:467-3019 GCF_000695765.1 Mesitornis unicolor | reverse complement strand
CATTGGTGTCTTTCTTATAGTTGCTGTCTGTCTTGCTGTACTTGGCACTCAACAGTTTGGGTGTTCAAGACAGGGTGTAGGCAGACCCTGAATGGCATGTGTCAGGCCCTGAGAAGGTTATGGTTCAGGAGCCAAAGCATTTTGGAAGCAGCTGCAAGATGCACATCTCATGCCTCGTCTTCTGAGCTTGGCAGGAGCTGCTGCATCTCACAGAGGAAAGAAGTGTCAGAAAAGTGATCAGTGTCACCTTGTCCTCTCCAGAAGGAATTGTCTCCCATCTCCACTGAGAGGCTTATCTTCTAATTTGGTACAGAAAAATGCAGTCTTATATCACTTATAAATAGTAATATTTATATAAAGTATAAATTTATATTAATAAGGTATTTGTATTTATGAAGTATAAATATATCACTTATGGTTTCTGATGTTGAATGATGGGGTCTAGCTGTTCAGTGGTGGAACCCAAAACATATCAAAAACTTTAGTATGGCCACCCGCACCGCCATGTCATCTCATTGTCTCAAAACACAGAAGCAGGAACCTTACCTCAATAAAAATGCTTTACTGTACTGCTTCAGAAGGTCCTGTCCTATACGACCACCTCTGACCTTTCGATTCTTGAACACTTAATACTGCCTGAAGCATGTGAGCTCTCTCTTCCCTGCTGCAAACATTAGTTCTGGACCGTCACAATTTCCATGCCACATCAGTGCTCTTAAAGAAACCCCACAGTTCTCTGCTGCTTTTGTACCTTTGCATTTTTTTTCTTTCTGTTGTGTTTTAATTACCACAAATGAAACAGGAAACAGTTCAGGCTGAGGGGCATTGATGTCATATTAATATCTATCTATCAAACATGTATGTCTCCATAAAGAGTTTTTTGGGTAATTTTATTTAACAGGAAGGTTTTAACATTTTACTTTATATAGTAACTTGTAAAATTGATTAAAGCTGTAATTATTCTGCTGTAAATATTTACTTAAATGGCAAGGGAAAAAAAAAAAAGAAAAATCAGAAAATACCTACCACTTCTGGTCTGTATTCTGTCCTCCTTTATGAGTCAGTCAGTAATCACTTTCTACCTTTCCACCAATAATAAGGATTTACCTAAAAAAGATACTGCTGCACATTAAGAAAGAAGATGACGAAAAACACTGAGGGGTGTTACACTAAAGACGAAACCCTAAATAAAAGCAGAGAGAGACATTACACTTATAACATAAGTGCTTTCCAGATGCAGAAATCTTATGTATTCCATAGATGTTGCTCCCTCTAATGGGAAGTTAGTGTCGAAGTTGCATGCAGAGTCTCTTAGTACAATCCATATACATTCATGGATATGGTCCACACCACTTTCCGGAGGATATCTGGGTTTTATTTTTTACACTCACACTTGGAGAATAAATTACCATAGGTTACACAAGGGGTAAAAAGATGAAAGCCATAGCAGGGGAAAATAGATTAGAGCAGGATTTATTGGGCAATAGTTAAGAGAAGAGAAATTCTACAAGTTGCATGAACAGGAGATAAAACTACAAACAGCACCCACAGGTAATGGGAGCCTAGAGAAGAGGACACAGAAGACGCAAATGTCAGCAGAAGTGTTTGCACAGAGGTAAAGCTAAGTTTTGGACAGAAACAAGAGATAAAAGGTGGAAGAGAGAAAAAAGTGCAACATGCTCAGTGAGTTTGTAGTTTCAGTGTACAATATCATTGTGATCCACCTACTGAGACCATGGCAACTCAGACAGAGGTCCTGCCCCGAATCGTGGCTGTTCAGGTCTCCGGCTGCAGAGAGTGCCAAAGCCTGCTGCTGCCAGGGGAGGAAGGCCAGAATTCCACCTGCGTGAGGTGTGAGCAGGTACAGGATCTGCTCAGCATGGTGGTGAAACTTAAGGAGGAGGTTGAGACACTGAGGTCCATCAGAGAGTGTAAGAAGGAGATCGACTGGTGGAGTAACTCCCTGTTGTGCCAGTCAGAAAGACCCCAGGGGGATACCCCCAAAAGGGGATGGACCCCTTGCCCGGTCGGGTGGAGGGGGAAGACCCGAGACAGCCCCTGACCTGTTGCTGTCAGGCAGGGGTAGGGGACCAAACAGATGATGAGGGTTGGAAGTGAGTTCCAGTTTGGCGTCGCGGGCAACCCCCCTCCTTACCTGCTTTGCTTCCCCAGGTGCCCCTCCATAATAGGTTTGAGGCCCTGGATCTTGAAGAAGAGGTAAGTGAGGATGTGGTGCAAGGCCCGCCTACACAGTCATGCAGGAAGAGGCAGACAACTCCACGTCTCAGGACTGCCTTTGATAAGAAAGAAAGAAGGAAGGGTAATTGCAGTGGGCAATTCTCTTCCGAGAGGGACAGAGGGCCCAATATGCAGAGCTGACCCTCATCATAGGGAAGTCTGTAGTCTGCCTGGAGCCCGGATCAGGGATATCACCAGGACACTCCCCAACCTGGTGCACCCGACGGACTACTACCCGCTGCTAGTATTCCAGACAGATGGGGAGGAAGCCGGGTCCCGTTGTCTGAGGGGATTGAAGAAAGATTTCAAGGCCT
>NW_010200364.1:0-259 GCF_000695765.1 Mesitornis unicolor | reverse complement strand
AGGTTTATCGCACAGGGGGAAAAGGATGCTGGGACAGGAATTAGCAGGGCTCATTTGGAGGGCTTTAAACTAGATTCAGAGGGGGATGGGGTTGTAGCTGGGCTTGCACAAATGGGGCAGAACCCTAGAATTGATGAAAATTGGGAGATCTCCCATCCCTCTAGGGTGAAATTGGTGTGCTCAGCTCGCTCCCTGAAATGACTGTACGCTAATGGGCGCAGCATGGGTAATAAGCAGGAGGAGTTGGAAACCTGTGTTC
>NW_010200363.1:0-9582 GCF_000695765.1 Mesitornis unicolor | reverse complement strand
TCTGTGATTCTGTGATTCTGTGATCTCTGTCTATGGGAAAGAACGTGATAGTTGGCTGGTGAATGATATTACTTAGAGCATCGTCTGCTCACTCTGTGAGGAAAGCTGGCCCACAGCCTTCATGCTGCAAGTGCCTTCCAATGCATCCCACCTCCCTCGTTCTTCAGATCCTGTCATTGCCTAAGCCTTGCTTCAGTCGTCATTGCTTTGTCCCTTGCAAGGATATGGTATTCTTGGTTGCTGGTTTAAACAGCTGGAACATTTGAACAAAGCCCTGTGTTGGCCTGGAGCACCCTAGTGACAGCAAAACATCAAATATCTTGCTGCTGAGGCTGTCTCTTGCTCACACCTCCAACATAACATCTCCGTAGTCCACTTAACTGTCTCATTCCTGTTCACCGTGAAGAATCTTCAGTATCCTTCAGAATCTATACTGCTTTCCTCTGATAAACTAGCTTCCTAACACTTCTCTTTCTTCTGCTACTAGATCCACCTCTGGTTGCTGAATTTTCTCTTTCTTCCACTCCCACATAACTTTCTTCTCTCATCTGTGAAAAATAAGTTGCTATGGTCTCTTTGCTGAAATACACAAATCTACTTTCTCCTCTTCATTGTTGATCTGTACACCATGAGAGCATTGCCTACTTAAAGTGCCTTTGCAAGTTACGAGTTGTAATTACTGTTGACGGTTAGCTGAGAAATGAGTGTGACAGCCAACACATGCCCAAACATCTAAGTGATAGTTAATCTGCTTCTGTGTGCTCACATCAGCTCTCTGAGTGATGATTGCTCTTCCCGCCTTTGTCATGCTATACTTGTCAAGGATTGAACTCTTTGGCTTATCAGTCAGGTATCTATCAATATTAGGCTTCGACCGCCAAGATGTTCAGGAGTTCTCCAGTATAGCCATAAATCTTGAGAAATGTTGACTGATCAAAACTGTAACTCTTTCTGCAAATTTTTCCCATGCCCACTTACATTTTCTGGGTTCTCAGTTCTTAAAGGAATCTTGTTTGGAAACCAGGAGCATGGATTTGATAATAAGGAAATGACTAACATCTCAGGGGCCAGGAGGTGGACAGTGATTACTAGATCTTTGTTTCATTAATGCTAGGAGTAAAACTTTGTCTTCACCAGTATCCAAGTAAACAGAATACGTATACCATGGAGTGACTCTCACTTTTTTCTGTAGTTCTTTCACCTAGTATCACTAGACTGTCCAAAAGAAGCCAATATGAACACTGATGCTGTAACCTATTTCACTCACTGAAGATGGGGCAGACGGAAAGTGAATTACCACCTAGAAAGTTCACACTGTACTGTAGTTTTTTATGAAGGGGGAAAGGGGATGGTCCTTATCTAAGAGAGAATATTTTGAGTACTATTTTTTGTCTTTTTGTGACAGGACAAAGACTGAAGCAGCAAACCCTGCTGTGTCTATCCAATAACACAAGAGAGGCATACACACAGACAAAACTCTCAGTGACAAAACATGGATTTTAGGAGTGTAGAATTTCTGCAGCGTTGCATACACAGGGTTGGTCTGTGGCAGTTTCCTTCTGATTGCAGTGGAGCTTATGCCACTGTAAATTGGTTTGCTGTGATTAGCAGACGCCTACCTAGTAGGTGCTAAACTTGAAAGCTCCCACTTGAACATGATTAGAGCCTCCTACAGTGCTTGGTGAGTTGGAGAGGAGTGGGGAAGCAGAATAGTTTGTCGTTGTCAGGAAAAGGAACAAGAGCTGCAGGGTGTCTCCTTGCAGCAAGCTGTGTAATGTAAGATATTGGAGAGCATAAGAAGGGGAACTGGAGGAGTAGTGTCAATACTGGGAATGAAGTAGGGGACAAGTGGGGCTCTTGACTTCCTTCCACACCTCTTAGGAGTACACATACTCCTCCACAAATGCTTATTTGTCTTCTGCTGTGCATGGGACAGTGTCAGTAGCAGCTCTAGTGCAGTCCAGATGTCTTCTAGGTATTCACTGTGGCATGCCAGTCAGCAGTGAAAAATTAGAAAGTCAGTTTCTGTCCAGGAGCAATCTGTTTCATTTCCTGATAAAACCCTCTGTTGTGGTTTAACTCTGGTGGGCAGCTATGCTCCACACAGCTGCTTGCTCGCTCACTTCCCCACACAGTAAGAGCAAGGAGAGAATCAGAAGGATAAAAGTGATAAAACTCATGGGTTGAGATAAGGACATTTTAATAGGCAAAGCACAGGCTGCTTGAACAAGCAAAACAAAATAAGGAATTCAATCATTATTTCACATCAGCAGGCATTCAGCCATTTCCAGGAAAGCTGGTCTTCATAATTCATAATATTTAATTGGAAGATGAACGCAATTAACTCTGCGCCCCTTTCCTCCTTCTTTCCATGAGTTTTTTGGTGTTTGTGCATGATGCCATAAGGTATCGGATATCCTTTTGGTCCGTTGGGGTCACTTGTCCCAGCTTTGTCACTTCCCAACTTCTTCTGCACTCCCAGCCTGCTTGACAGTGAGACAGTGTGAGAAACAGAGAAGGTCTTGATGGTATGTAAGTGCTGCTCTGCAATAACCAAAACACCTCTATATATCAACACTTTTTGGTCACAAATCCAAAACATAGCACCATAGGAGCTGCTATGAAGAAAGTTAACTCCATCCCAGCTAAATCCAGTGGTCCCTACTTTCTTTCTCACCCATCTCAGCTGAGGCTACAGCTCGATCGTACCTCAAGTCGCCAGAATGAGAGTGGCTGTTTCAAATGAAGGGTTCCAGTGGTTAGGCTGCCTGGCAAGCAAGTTTGACTCTGTTTTTTTCCAGTCAGTACTGATGGTAAATCTAACAAAGAGAGAGTCTGCCAAATCTGGTTTAATTTGGAAATCACCATCGATACATGCTTTCTTTTCCTGTGTTAACTTTTAGAGCTTTTTTAAGCTTTCAGACATGGATGTAAAAGTATATTATGTTATCTTTCTCAAAGGTTGGCTTGCAGAAGTGTTTATTCTGCTATTTATGTTGCCAGGCCTTAAAAATAATGAAATCTGACTCGATAACTAGTTATGTATATATGTGAGTTTGTGTGTGTATGTCTGCGTGCAATAAGAGCCCCTTCTTGTCCCTCAATCCCTCTCTGCAAACCACTCGGTTTCTTTGGCTCATCAGCCCTGTCCTGATGCAACATCTTTGGCGTCATTCTCAAGGTCAAATTTTATAACTGTCTTGGGACTGCTTTCAGAGTACCTAGTTAATTCTCAACTTGTATGAAGCCTTCTCATATATATTTATCTCTTCAAGTGTTTTGCAGGGCATCCTCTGTAGCCACTGGAAAATCCACCCATGGTAATGCCACCCATCTCCAATATTGTAATTGGAAGACAGTAATTCTCCACCTGTGCAAAGATGAAGTATGAGATAAACTCAGGCAAAGTGCATGTCGTGTAGAGAGAGTTTTGCCAAGTAGCTGAGGTTTTTACGAATACAAGTGTCACAGATAGGAAGCAGTGGAACCTGTGGCTTGGTTCACAGAATCATAGAATATCTCAAGTTGGAAGACTTCAAGGCCAACTTCCTGCTCCTCATGGGACTACCTATAACTAAACCATATGACTAAGAGCACTGTCCAGATACTTCTTGAACTCTGACAGACTTGGTGCTGTGACCACTTTCCTGTGACCAACTCCCCAGCTCCAAGAAGTAAAGGAACTCTAAGTTTGCTGCTAACTTTGAAATGCAGTAGAGAAAAAAATCATACACAGCATTTCTTTCTACAAATAGGGTTAGCTAGAAAAGGTTTCATTACAGTTATTTGTGATTGTTTCTGAAATAGATGTGGACATGAATGAACATAGTCCTGATTTATTCTGTTAAATCATGCACTTCTACGCTTTGCAAAACCTGGCTCCTTAGTAGGAGAGCACACAATTTGGCATAAGACAGTTTGCCCCAATGGATTTCAAGGCAATGTTATGGAAAGATAAGAGTGATAATGCCTCACAGTGCTAGTGTGGCAGCACACAGATAATATTCCCAGGCAAGATGCAGGATACTTACAGTATGATCATACTTCCAGGAATAGCAAAGGACTTCAACTTGTGTTCCTGGGACACAGGTCTGACTCATTTATATGTCTTCTCTTCCCATTCCGTATTTTTGGAAATAGTCTATTAACTTATAATTATGCTATATCTCCCCAACCTGTCTAGCCAGCAAACTGGAACAGAATAGGCTGACGGCCTTGTGTGCTATATTGAGAACTGTCTTTAATATGCAGTTCAGACTCATTATCTGCTGCATACAAAAAGACAATTGTTTTCAAAGAATTAGTAGTATCAAAAATTTTTTTTTATGACACATATCTACAAAGATATATTTTACTAATATTTTTAGGAGAGCATGCTTTTTTGAAGACCTTTGAAGAAAGATGAGCTTCCTTGTGACTTCTGCTTTCTGTGAGAAATAAATAACTTCTCTAAGGAAAGCAAATCTGTCTGGAACTCCTATTTTACAAACATTCCTTTGAATTATTAAGAAGTGAGATAGGAAAATAAGAAATTTCTTCATAGGTTTTTCTCCGTAAAAGGAAATAAATTCATCTTTAGCCCCCTCACATTCTAACACCATTATTTTCCCAATGTTTTTATGGCAAGGGACTGCACAAAAGAAAGTGAGTTCCAAATTTTCCTGTGCTAGCTTGGTGTGAGAAGAAGAAAGTGTTAGAAATGTCTGCTGGGTTTATGTGTCCAGGTTTTAGTAGTGAGGGGACGGGAGGGGCTGCAGGGATGGCACCTGTGAGGACAGGCTGGGACTGCCCTTTGATGGACTCTGCAGAGCACAGCTGAGCCCCACAGCTGAGCCTTTTGCCAAGTTGGTACCGCCTCTGGGAATGTAGTTGAGGAAGGGCAAAAAATGCTGCACAGCAGCTGTGAGAGTGAAGAGTCAGAAAAATATGAGGGAAACAGCCTTGTATACACCAAAGTGAGAGAATGAAGAGGGGGAGGAGATGTTCCAGACACTAGAACAGAGGTTTTCCTGTAGCTACGGAGGCCCATGGTGAAGCAGATATCCGCACTGCAGCCAGTGGAGAACCCCACATCGTAGCAGATGGAAATGCCCTGAAGGAAGATGCAGACCATGAAGAGCCCACACTGAAGCAGTTAATGAAGGACTGTATCTTATGGGGAGGGACCCCTTACTGAAGCAGGGGAAAAGTGTGAGTAGGAAGGAGCAGCAGGTTACAGACTGACCTTAACAATTGCCCTTCTGTGCCATTTGCAAGGGAAGGAGGTGGAAGAGTTGAACCTTCATGGGAGAAGTTGAACATGAGAAGGGGTGGGATAGGGGGGCCGTGTTTTAGCTTTGTCTTTGTTTCTCACCATCCTGCTCTACTTTTAATCGGTAGTAAATAAAATTGAATTCTCCAAGCTAAGTCTGTTTTGCTTGTAGTGGTACTTGGTAACTGATCTTCCCATCTTTATTTTAACCCAGGAGCTTTTTCATCTTATTTTCTTCCCCTGTCCTGTTAAGGAGGCAGGGCAAAAGAGTGGCTGAGTGGGAGCCTGGCAGACAGTCAAGGCTAAGCTGCCACAAAAGGAAATAAAAATTCACAGAATCACAGAATCGCAGAATGTTAGGAGTTGGAAGGAACCTCAAAAGATCATCTAGTTCACCCCACCTACCAGACTAGGTCACCTGCGTCCAGGCGGGTTTTGAACGTCTCCAGAGAAGGAGACTCCACAACCTCTCTGGGCAGCCTGGTCCAGTGCTCTGTCACCCTCACAGTGAAAAAGATTTTCTTTATCTTTATATTTCTTTATCCTGTGCTCCAGCTTGCTCCCATTGCCCCCTTGTCCTGTCATTTGACATCAGAGAGAAGAGCCTGGCTCCTTCCTCCTGACACTCGCCCTTTACAAATCTATAAACATGAATGAGGTCTCCCCTCAGTCTCCTCTTCTCCAAGCTAAAGAGACCCAGCTCCCTCAGTCACTCCGCATAAGGGAAATGCTCCACTTCCTTAATTCTTGCTTTCCAGTATTACTCTGCTTGATAAAACCCTTTCCCAAATGTTTTTGGAGTTCCTGTACTTCCCAATTATTATCAGCATGTGTTCATAAAATTCTCTGTTGGTGCTTCCAGTCAGGTTGAGAAGAGTCTGCAGCTGCCAGATGGAAAGCAGAAGAAATAGTCTGACTTTGTGAAGTACTGCAGTTCTTGGCCGTGTACTATGTGATGCGTCTGTCATTCTGATGTATACCAATGTCCAGACATCTTAACTTTCTGCCAGCCTGAGCTCCCCATCTATTTTGCAGTTCTCTGTCTCATGGGAAGAAGAGTAGGCCATAGAGACATGTGTTGACTAGTTCAGCAAGCCCAGCAGGAAGGCAGAGGAAAATTATGAAGAAACCATCTAATGAAAGAGTTTGTGAGTGGGAACAACTCAAATAAATCTTATGGGGTTGAGCAGTATCTGTTTGCAGCTTAGGAACTGATTTGTAGAGTGACAGCAGACTTCTGTGAGCTGGTGCAAAAGGAAGGGTGAATGGAGAACTGAACAGGGACATGGTGAGAAGGATTTTTCTCAGACATAAACTCCTCTGTTTCAAACTTGGGCAGTAACTGTGTCTCTGTGAAGAGCCCTCCATAAGGTACATGAGAGATAGTAAGTCTGGCTTAGGAGGAGCCTTGAGAAATATTTGTTTGGTATCTAACAAGCACTGTTAGAAGTGGATATGGAACTTTGGGGCTTTCAGTCCTTTACAGAATATAGATAGGCTGCTGTTCATTTTTGCTTTTGTATCTGTAGACAATATGGTCTCCACATTTTAAGCAAGAGCAGACAATATCACTAAGTTAAAATGACTCAATACCACACAGTATGGCCTGCATTTGGAATGAAATGTAGGGAAGCTCTCATTTATTTCCATATTTCATTTAGGATGAGATCACCACCAAAACTTTAATAAATAAACATTTCTGGATAAAACAAACTTGGATATTTCAAGTGCTTTATCAATCTAAGGACAGAAACCCTACAGACAACCTATCATTAGCATTTCAGCTCATATGGTCACAGCTATTACACTCATGGCTCATCCAGGCTCACAATTTCTCCTTCATGTTCCAATAACCTGACAAGAATTGGCTGTGAGCAGGAGAATGAGACTTTGAGGAGTCTGTGAGCCAGCTTCATTGCAGGAACTTCATGCAGTCACACAAATATCCAATGCAACGGACCAGGACTGGATCAGGACCATGACTTTCCCTTCCTCCCTGGAAGCAGCACTGACTCCTCTTGTTCAAAAGCCAGGTGTGGATTACTGCCCTCTGTAGATCTTGTCCTGATGTCCACTGGTCTGTGTGGGGTGGTGACAGAGTCTCTCTGCTGTTGTTCTGCCAAGCCAAGTGTATCCAACTCACTCTTTGGAGTCTCATAACATGACTGTGACGTATGCCTGTGTAAAATAAGCAGTGTCGTCAGTGCAATGTGAAGATTCCTTCTTGAGATGAGAATCAGGTGGAGGAAAGGATTTTGAAGAACTCTTTTGTAGCCTGGAATGCAACTTTGGTTGCCAACTCTACCACGTTTAGCAAGTTCTTGAGAGAGGACTGCTGCCCTGTGACACTTTATGCACAGCTCTGAGTCCCCAGATCCCAGAAACTGCCCACACTCAGTAATTTTTACCTTTCAATTCCCTCCAATAGCAGAGGAACAACAGTATCCCTTGGCTGTTGCAGAAAAAAAAAAGGGAAAATACAGCCTTTAAAGTTAATGAAAAATGTAGCCTGTAAAGGTCAGAGAAAATGTGTGCAATAAACTTTGCGGCACTCTATCTAATGCAGAGAGAGTCACTGGCTGTATCATACGTGACGTGGTATGGTCAAGTGGTATGACCTGGTATGGGTGCTGTTTTGCAGTGGCTACCATCAAGATATACTCAGACACTAACAGCAAATATAGACATTTTTACAACAGGTAAAGCTGTATCCCTGGAGTAGGAATGTAATTTATTGCTGTGGTACATATCCCTGCTGTTCTAATTAAGACCTTGTCAGCTTTCCTATTATAAAGTCCATTTTTCAGACATTTATCAAGAGCTGAATGAACGAACTCCACTAAGCAGAAAATTTGATCCAGAAAATTTGCTTTCTGTCTCAAATCTCAGGATGTACAGACTAGGCACAACCAGTGCATACTTGTTCATGACTTCTTAACAACGCTGCTAGATGTTTTATGAAGCCTGAACATCTGGAATCCGCACACCCACTTGGTGCCTGATTGCCTCTACTAATGCTTCCCAGCCTGAAACCTATCACCTCAGCTGCAGTTGAAGGCATCAGATTTCCAACAGGTGTGTGTGGTCACTATTTATCTGGAGACCAACTGACTCACAAAATGGAATTATGTAGACAAGGTTGGCTTATGAGTAATGTTCTTGCCTGCATAAAGGAAAACTGATTAGGAAAGGTTTTTGAACTTGCTGAACCTTAGCTTGAAATTGTTCAGGTTTTCTTTGTCTTTCTCCTTTGCACACGACCCATTTCTGGAATTAAACCCTTTTTTTTTAAATTTAAGATTTAAAAAAGCATTTGGTTGCTTAAAATCTCCTCATGTACAGCCATCCTGGAGATGCTATTTCTAAGCCAGCTTTACCAAAAGATCTGTTACCTCTGAAAATATATTTTAAAAAATTATGGTCCTGTTATGCCTTTGAAAGAATAATAGCTAATCTTTTAGCATAGTCAACAATGGTGGGCATTTAAGCATGGTGTAACCAATGTCTGATACTTTCATGTGTTTTCCTCGCTCTTTTGTCTGAGCTTGGTTTGGCACAAATAACACTTCTGGTTCACTTGAATGCCTGATTACAGGGCAACTGAGATCCTGGTGTGGAACTTGTCATTGAGTTAATCAAAACAATTTGACTGAATTTTTAAAGAGAATGATAGGATTGGATTTTGTTTCTCGTTTATCTGAACTTTTTTTTTTTATCCTACTTTGAGTAGGAAAAATGTTTTGCATGAAAAACAGCCAAATTAGAAAGGAAATTGTACTTCATTAGGGTTGCCTAAGGGTGAGGCTATGTAACATTCTATGGCATACAGATGTCTTCAGACAGATAATATTATTTATGTGTGCTTTTCCTTCCTTTAATTTGTGCTCATGTATGATGGAGGAAAGAGAAATAAGATTGCTTAACTGTGGCTAGAACTTGAAACTTGCGTTGCTTGAGTGTGTCATAGTATTTAACTTTGTCTTTTTCTTTCTTGTTCAAATTAAATTAATTTAGGCTGTCACCAATACATAATTAAAGTAAGTAGATGGTGCATATTTTATCTAAATATTTTAGGCATTTTCATATTTGATAGGTGGACAAGTACCTGCAAATCAACTTTTTTCCCAGCAGGGTGTCTGCTACTTTATATGTCAATATGGAAACCTTCAAAGACAGACTGATCATAAAGGCTTTTAGAGTAATCTGGCTGTGCTAAGCAAGCCTAGCTCATGCATGAAAAATATATTTAGCATGTATAAGGTATAGTATTAATTTATTCTTTATAGGGTATGACATATACATGTTTAGTATATTATATTATATTATATTAT
>NW_010200362.1:543-3529 GCF_000695765.1 Mesitornis unicolor | reverse complement strand
TATTCTGTGATTCTGTGTGATTCTGTGATAGAAAAACAGTAGCAGGCACTAGGATGTAGGAATGCTTATCTGTGCCATAGCTTCTGATAGGGAAAACCCTGTCAGGTTATTCTGAGGAAATCTTCAGGCACCTTAATCACAAAATGTCTATTTTTAAACAGCACAGCATGGAGTTGAAAAGAGTCTGAAGGAAACGATAGTCAGATTGTGTTGTTGTCATAACAACAGACGTTTAAATTCAAAAATGAATTACAAAATGAGTATGGGAAAAAAAGACATAGAAAATGGAAAAATATCAAGTAATCATGAAATTTTGCTTTAAAAAATGAATGATCAATAATAGAAATAATATATGTTTAGTCTGCATGTTATTTGCATTTGTTTAGCTTTTTCTACACAAATTGAAAATGTTTTATAAATATTAAGAATTACTCTTTCTAACATCCCTCATGGAAAGTATAATGTTGCTGTTTATAGAGGTAACTGAGGCAGAGAGAGAGTTTTGCTCAAAAGAAAAAATGTCTACAGCAAAAGTGAAAAGGCAGGACAACTTCAACATATATGGCCTGAGGTCATACAGAGTTAATTTGGAGAAGAGACTCATGACCACACACACACACACACACACTCACGCAATGGCGCCTGCGCAGCTAACCAAGAGTTACTTAAGTCCTCAAGGGCCTGGTCTGTATAAAAGGCAGACGCAGGGAGCCACATGCGTGCCCACCCTCAGAGGATTGACCCATCCGTCATTGTCATCAAGGAATCATCACAGGATCCAAGAGTGGTGATATCTTTCCTTATCTCTTTCTTATCAGTCTTTTCTCTTTTCCTCCTTCTTACAAAAGGTTTCCCCTAAGAACCCACATTTCCAACTGCTTTTACATTTTCCAAGTTCAAATTGTTTACATTATAAATCAAACATTTAATTGATTGATTGGTGTCATTGCACCTTAATTTACCCCGAGGGGATTTACAGAACTTTAGTAGCTCTCCTCCCACCTCTGAGGTAGGAGTTGACATCTAGATCCCCTTGTTTGTGCTAAAACGATTATTGAGACCAGACTTATACCACAGCCCCTCTCTGAGAGGAGTCATACACAAGGAGAGACAGTCCTCAGAGGACTAACACATTGATCTGGTTCCTGTGCTTGTAGACTCATTATAGTCTCCCTGGGAAGCCTGACTGTAGATTGTACTCCTCTCCTGGAGAAACTAGAGGGCTGATATGACTTTGGTCCAGAGTAATTGGAAAGCTTGAACCTGGAAAAAGGTAAAGTGCTGGTCTGTGGAGTTTTAGGAGCTGCCTTGGTGGCAGCACAATGGGATAAATATATGACCCAAGAAGCAGAAGGGGAGCAATAAAGTCCCTTCAAGATCTAGCAAAAGCTTTACGCACTGCTTTGGTAAAGGCTTTGGAGCGGGAAATGATATTAAGGGAACAATTAGACATAATTCATTCCCAAATTGGTGTAGAAAATATGGATGTAAACTCTGGCAGAGGAAAAGAGTTAGAACACACAGTTAAAATTAAGGAGTCTAGTCAGAGGTCCTGGAAATCTGAATCCCTTTATAGCAATCCAGGATTTTTGAGTTTAACAAAATTAGCCAAAAAGCAGTCATCCACCTTAAAACCTCTATAAGTTAATATAAGAGGAATCTGTATTCCAAGGGAGGAAAGGTAGCATTGTGGCCCTTAATTAAAACTGAGATGACAGGTAGTGAGGATATAATGGAAGAACTATTGTGAAGGAAACAAAGGCAAAGGTGTGGCAGAGAATTAAGGAGAAAGTGGTAGAATAGGTAAAGCAGTGTAGGAAGAAACAAAAGAAACAAAAGAAAAAAAAAAGGGAAAGGTAGAGGTATCCTGTGCGCTGTTTTTGGAGTAACTTGTGCAACAGGAGGAGGCACTGAAATCTGAGACTGCAAAGATAATGAGTGCAGCTGATTGCGCTGAAGCTACAAAACTCTGTACGTTAGAAACTGAAGTTGAGGTTGCTGAATATAAAAGCAGAGGAAAACAGGCTGCAATTGCCCAGTAGAGAAAAAAATACGGTACAAATGATGAAGGAATGATTGGGGGGGGTTGTGTTTGGGGCTTTTTCTTTTCTGAAGTCTAAGGTATTTCTAATTGCATCTATTGAAACAAAAAGGTTGTGGAAAATTTGGTGGTGGAAACTAATGTACGTGGACTTTATTATACCTTTTGAAAAGAAGACCTTTTTTCTGTGGCACTGGTGACTTCACATTGAAGCTTTATGGGAGTGGTATACAAGCAGGTTACCTTGTACTGCTGGGACACACTAGCAACATCAACAGGTTTTACTATATTTCCAAGCTGGTCATGGGCTGGCAGTTGGTGGTCTACCATAGGTTCTGATATAATAGGTATTACATATATATAATTCCAATATATAACTATATAACTCTTGTTAGAGTGCTTGATGGGCACAGAAATTCACAAGTTTAATAATGCATAGTAAGTTATGCCAGAAACAGCTATGAATGGATATTAGGCTCTTTCTGCCTTAAAAGTATCTGTAGCAATACCGTTGGTGGCTCTGCCGCACATGTGTAGCCTGACCACACTGCCCCGCTAGCGCCTTGGCCGAGGGACCGCACTTTGAGTGGACAAACCGCCTGTGCTGTCCTGCCTGCCTTCCACAGGCCCTAACGGATCGGCCCCCACACCGCCCACACTGTCGTCGCCCTTTGGTTACTCTGCTCTTTTACAAGCAAGAACAAATAGGCACCGGAATTCAGTGGCGAGAAGCCGAGGGCAGGGCGGTGGCCCTAGGGACACAGTCCACAGGCACAAGCGGGAGATGTCCGTCCTCTCCTCCCCTCAATGGTCTCAGCCTCCTGCGTGACGCCACAGCACCCACCGCCTGCGGCTCCACCTCCCTCCTAGCCGGGGAATGGGAGCAGTAGCGCCTCTTCTTTCACTTACTGGCTGGTTGGTCCCGAAAGGCACGCACGGACGGGG
>NW_010200362.1:0-223 GCF_000695765.1 Mesitornis unicolor | reverse complement strand
GCATTATCTGCAGCCCGTGAGTACTCTATATAGCTCGCGCTTTCTTCTGAGTCGAGGCGGCGGTGTCGGTAGTAGTTGGCGGCGCTTCTTGCCTGGTGGCGGCTCCGCATTGGTATAGTTGATAGCGCGGTGGGTGTGGAGTCCCGTACTTGTCCGAGGGGCTGCTGTCGGGCCCAGGCCCGGGGCCTTGCGTTGGGTCGAGTGGGCCCCCGGGTGCGGGAGG